>NC_056737.1:74246208-74546208 GCF_019279795.1 Protopterus annectens | reverse complement strand
GGAAGAGAGAGAAGAAGTCGGGGCATTTGCTGTTTAGAGGTGTAGCAAAAAGGTCGCAGCAAGGAAGGCCCCACTTCTGAAAAATCTCTTCCGTCACAGATTGTTTGAGAGACCACTCGTGAGGCATGAGAATAGCTCTGCTCAACCTGTCCGCTATGATGTTGGATTTCCCGGGGATATGTGTTGCTATGAGAAACCGCTTAGAAGAGATTGCCCACTGCCAAAGTCTGAGAGCCTCTCGACACAGTGGATAGGACGTGGTTCCGCCCTGCTTGTTGATATACCACACTACAGACATATTGTCCGTTTGGACTCTGCAATAGTTCCCAGGGGAAGAGAGTCGTTGAGGGCTTGCAACGTTAAAAGCACTGCTCTCATCTCCAGGACATTTATGTGCAGGTGGCGTTCAAAAGGTTGCCAAGTACCATGGACCATCCTGCCCTGATAATGCCCCCCCCCACACCCGATCAGGGAGGCGTCTGATGTAACCGTGGCGACCAGGGCGGGAGGAACAAAGGGTCTGCCCTGATGGACTTGAGGGGACAACATCCACCAAGTCAGATGCCTTTTGCAAATTGGAGTTATTATGATCCTGTGACGCATGGGAAGTTGTTGAAAGGACCATTGGGTGAACAGCATCCATTGTAGAAGACGCATGTAAAAGCGGGGAAGGGGAAGAAGTGTTATGGCGGCCGCCATAAGACCCAATACTTTCAGAGCAAATCTGGCCTGAATTTTGTTGCTGAGAAGAATCACATGGACGTGATTTTGAATGTCCAAGATCCTTTGGTCTGTTAACCTTGCTGAAAGTTGCACGGTGTCCAATTTGGCGCCTATAAAAGTAATAGATTGACAAGGTGACAAGGCAGATTTTTCGAAATTTATAGAAATCCCTAGCCCTCTGCAAATGTGAATGGTGTAATCTCTGGCTTGGAGAAGTTGATGCCTGGTGGTGGCAGTGAGGAGCCAGTCATCTAGATATGGAAACACCTGGAATCCTTGACGTCTCAGGTGAGCCATAACCGCTGCCATACATTTGGTGAACACTCTGGGGGCTGTAGTGAGTCCAAATGGCAGGGCTCTGAATTGGAAGTGACTGGTCCCCAGCTGAAAGCGGAGAAACCTTCTGGAGCGCCCGTGAATTTTTATGTGATAGTATGCATCCTGAAGATCTACCGAGCACATCCAATTGTCCTTGCCCAGAAAGGGTAGAATGGACTGAAGCGTGACCATCCGGAATATTGTTTTCTTTACAAACTTGTTTAGTTTGCTGAGATCCAATATTGGTCTCCAGTCCCCTGTCTTTTTTGGTACTAAAAAGAACCTTGAGTAGATCCCGGATCCTATTTGGTCTGCTGGGACTGGTTGGATGGCTCTTTTTTTGCTAGCAGTTTTGAAATCTCTGGTACTGCTAGTTCCCTTAGACCAGGTGGAACGTCTGGAAGGGTTCCCTTTTGCTGAACTGGGGTTTGAATAAAGGGAATTTTGTAACCCTCGGATATGATTGACTGTACCCATTTGTCTTGAGAAAGAGAAAGCCAAGCTTTTGGGTACAGCGATAATCTTCCCCCGACTGCCTCCGAAGGTGGACAATCGGGCAACATCTCAGGGATGCTGGAAGGGTTTGTCAGAGAGAGGCTCCCTGCTACCCTGATTCTGCGGACCCCCTCTGCCTCTAGGGTGACGTCTGTTGTTGTTACCCCCTCTGCCTGTGGAAGTAAACTGACCTCGTGCGTCAGGCGTGACTCCTTGAGATTTGCGGAACCACATTTTCCCTCCCTTCTGACCTTTTGGGTAAGGTCTTGAAGGGGTGGAGAAACAAACTCCTATGGCAGAAAGAGTATTGCCATCTTGTTCGCATCTAGTCAAGGTGTCTTTCACTTGAGGTCCGAACAAAGTCGAGCCATCAAAGGGAGAGTTTGTGAATGACGCCTTGAAGGGATCTGCAAAATTACAAAGCCGCATCCAGGATTGACGCCTTAGAGCCACTCCTGTGCCTGCGGCCCTACTCGCTCCATCGGCTGCATATGAAATGAGCTGCATGGAGGAGTTAACAATGGAGTTTAGGATTCCTAGCTGTGAGTTAATTTTATCCTGGGACCCAGCAGCTGACGGATCCTGTAAAACTTCTCCCAGCTCTTTAAGAACATCTCTTTGAAGGCAGGTGAAGTGACACAAGTAGTTCAGCGATCGCATGGCAAAGGTCGCTGAAGAAAAAATCCGCTTGCCGTACCTATCCATAGTCCTAGAATCCTTGTTAGGAGGATGGACAGGTACTGAAGGATCAGCTAGTTCCTTCTTGGTGGCTGCAGCCACCACCATGGCATCAACCGGGACACCTTTTGTCAAATATTGCCTATCAGGTGGGGCCGTAATGAATTTAGAAGGCCTCCGAGGAATGGGTTCCACCGAATCCGAGGCCATCCACGCCTTCCGAGCCACCACGTCCATAAGAGGGTCGAAAGGCGGAGACACCCAGGAGGTGGAGGGTTGAGACCCGAACGCCTCCAGGTATACTGACTCGTCCTCGGAAGGATTAAGGGAAGGCCAGTTCTCTCTCTGCTTAAGGAGTTCAAGGATGTCTGAGAAAGAGACATCTTTAGAGGGGGACCTTGGGGATCCCTCCGACTCATCCAAGTCGGTATCAGATGTAATAGACTCGGGGGAGTCTAGATGTTTCTTCTTACATGTCCTCTTATGCGGAGGTTCACCTGACGGGTCAGGAGAAGCCTCGGAAGAGGAAGATATTCCCAATGGGGAAACCTGAGGTGTTGGATCTCTGGGTCCGGGAGCAAGAGAGTGGGAAGAGACGTCAGCAGGCACTGTAGTGGGAGGAGCTGATGGAACTGACCGTTGACTAAGCCCAGGGGCTAGTACACTCCTCATCACCTCGAAGGCTCCCCCGTCAGAGAGGCCAGAAGGCTCCCGCTCTGAAGAGATAGGAACTCCAGGCCGCACTGACAGGGACGGCTCCGAGGCCAATGTTGGGGCTGAGCTCACCAGCGCCGAAGCTCCGAGAGGGAGAACGGGGACGGACAAGGGTCCAATGCCACTCGCCCCCTCGGAGCCGACGAGAGAGACCAGACGCCCGGATCCCTCCAATGAAGGCCTCAAGGAGGAAATCGGAGCAGAGGACGACGGAGCCGAAAGGGGGGGTGGTATCGGCTCCGAAGTCACAACAGTCACGGCTCCGAGGAGCTCCGGCTCCGAGCTCTGTAAGAGAGTCGAAGGAGGAATGTTAGGTGGATGTGTGATAGCTACCGTCTGTTGAGACGGGCTATGGAGCATTTGGGCCAATGCCTGAGACTTTAATAGTCTACTCACCACTCTCTCAAGGTTGTGATCGGACAGCCTGGACGACCGAGAAGAACGGCTCCGATGGCTCCACTCTGAGAGCAGGGGTGATCTCGGAGCCGAATGTATCGACTCCAATGAAGGGGATCATGATCTCATTTTTGAGATAGGTGGAGCCGAAGGAGCCGAGGATATGTTGGCTCCGGCCGGAGCCGACACTGAGTACCCAGATTTAGCAGCATCGGCGCCGGATGGAGCCGATACTGTAACTACTAATATAGAAGGATCGGCTCCGGCCGAAGCTGATCCCGACACTGAAGGAGAACCAGTAGCCGATGGCTTAGGACTTGAAGCCGAAGGCTTAACTGGTTTCGAGGGCTTCCCCGGAGCCAACTTAGTCGGGGAGCTCTCAGGCTTTAATAAGCCCCTCAATATTCATTTATTTCTGCGCTCCTGCAGGACTCTTGGGCTGAAGGCATGACAGATAGCACAAGAGTCCTGCAGGTGCAGAGGTCCCAGGCAGTAAACACAAGAAGTGTGACCGTCTGTCAGAGACATCTTCTGACAGCACGAGTCACACTTCTTGAAGCCTGAGACCTTTGTGTCCTTCAACATAGCTGTGTCGAGGAAACACAAGTAACAAAAGAAAAACAGACACACACACAATAAACACCCAATCCAGTAATAAAAAATTTAAACAGGGATACAAACACACACAAGCACCACACAGAATCCATGACAGAAAAAATTAGGAAAGGGGGAGGCTTAAGGCCTAACTTAGGGGAAGGGATAAATAACTAGAAAAATAAGGGAACACTAACGGGAATAGGGTTAAATTATACGTTAAAAGTTTACACAACAACAAAGGTGACTAAAACTAAAGGGATGAGACTAAAAGTCTGAATTTGAAGAAACTTACCTGGAGCTGGTAAAAAAAGCACCTCGCAAGCGAAAGCGGCAAACGAGATCTGGGGAGTCTTCGCCTTGCATCATGGGATATAGGGTTGCCTCGAGCTGGTAAAATTATTTCTCGAGCTTTAGTAAGTGGCCAAGTCAGAGCCGAGGATCGGCTCCGAACCCATCCAGCAAGAATGAAGGCGAGATTGACAACTTAACATCTCTCTTTTTCCAAGACTTCCAGCTGTATATTAACTTGCTGTGCGTCTAGCATCCCTGAATCCCCTGATGACTAGTATGAAGTTTGTTTTTGCCTTGTAAGTAAAGAGTAATTACCTTCTACAAAGATTCTAGTGTCACCAGTTTTGAGCACAATTCCCTTCTGCCACATTTTTGTTAGTAGAAGTTCTTTACAGTGGAATGTTACCAATCTTAAGTTCTGGCGGTTTCCTGGCAATTTAGGTTTGATGCATGTAGACAATGTGCTCTCTCTGTCTTTAGTTGCTGCTGGGGTAAGCCTATCTACTTACTTGCTCTTTCATGAAGCTTATGCTATTGATTTCATGCAGTTTTTCCTGGAATGGCTGAAAATCTCAACTTTTCTTACCTTGATTTGTCTCCCAAGTCCCCTAGCTTCCACTTCATATCTCTTATGCTACTTTATATTCAGTTTTTCCTTTCATTTCAGATTTTTTTGCATTTATCTGGTCTTAAAAGACTGCCTTCTCAAGGCTTCTACAGTAAGGACGTCGGGAGGCATACTCGTATGCACTTCAGTACAGTGTTCATGTGTAGGGGGTAGCAAAAGGCTAGCACTAGGATCCAGGGGAGAAAGCTAAAGCACAGGCGCTGGAACCATGAGGTGGGGTGCCTTCCCACGTTTACAGTGGCAACTTGGCCAGCAATTTAAAAAAAAGAAAAAAAAATACTTCCCTCCATGTTGGTGGCATCTTCTCATTTAGAGAGGACCATTCATGAGTTGCACACATGATAATACGAAGGTAAACCTATTTTGCACTCATGAGCGGAATTTAAAATAGCCGTTCCTTTGAGAAAGAAGGTAAGTAAGTGGTGTGTATATTTGATGTGTGTATAAGATATATAAATATATATATATATATATATATATATTTATTTATATATATATATATTATTTATTTATTTTAATTTACACTCATGGTTTATCTCATCTCTATGAGTGAGAAAGAGTATGTTTGTGTATGTAATTTGAACTAGTCATTCTGTTTGTATGACAGGTTAAGTTTGTGTGTGTGTGTGTGTGTGTGTGTGTGTGTGAGTGGGGACTGAAGTCACTATATATATATATATATATATATATATATATATATATATATATATATATATATATATTATGAGATGTTCTTCGTGTTTCACTGTTGCAGTCATTACATTTGAGTTATCTGCTTGCAGGTTGCCCTCAGTCGCCGTGATTAACAAAGTCTTGGGTCCTGCATCGGTTGCTGTCCCTTCTTCCATGACATCAGGTCGTCAGGGGTATAAAACATGCAGCCGACGCCATTACACCAGTCTTTCTTGCCATGCGGTGCCCAAAGCAGAAGCAGTTCACAAGTGCCAGTCGGCCGACTCCTGAAATTTTCATTTTCGAGTTTCAGAACCGAAGTCTTCAACTAAAGCTAAGTACCCTGTTGGGGAAACTTTTTCTTGCTCCTTACCGATGCCAGTAAAAGTTAATAATTGCATTACTTGTGGAAAGCAATTACCTCATAAAGATTTTCATTCGTACTGTATTCCTTGCCTAGGCCCTGACCACGACGTACCTTGCTGTCGATTTTGTGCTTTATTTAATCAGCGCACTATCCATCGTTGGTATATTTTTGCCTCTAAATATTTCGGTACTCGGTTTAATTATCCAGAAATGTTGTCGGTTAGCCATCCGACTACCGGGATTCCGAAAAAATGCAAAGATAAAGACAGAGACAGGTCGCGGAGGTCCAAAACGGCTGACGGCGCCTCTCCTAAGCCAGTCGCCAGTTCGCCGGTACTCGGTGAGACGCTTTGCAGCCCCTGATACCCACTACTTCTGATTCACAGGCCTCTACTGAGACCCATTCAGAGTCCGGTATGCCACGAGATACTTCAACTATGGAACCCGCAGATGTCTCTACCTTGGATGGGTCCGGAGCCGCTGTGCAGGCACTGGCTTCTGAGGGTGTATTCAGGCCCTACGGACTTGCATATTAAATCGATGCCTCCTTCATTACTTAGGCTTAAATCTCGATACATGTCTAAAAAACCAATGCCCAGTCCACATGCTCAGGCCTCTATGCCTAAAAAACAAATGATAAGAATGGCTAAAGATCTAATAACTCTAATCATGGGTAGCCAACCCCCCCCCCCCCTTCTAAGAGGCCTAGGACTGAGGTTGATTATGAATCCTTCTGATCAGGATTCTGTTTTTTCTGACTCTTCTGATTATCTGGATTTGTCCTTACCCACTTATGAGGATTCTGATGCAGAGGACTCTATTCCCTCTGCTTCCCCTCCAGAGGATTTTTCTTTTGAGGAAACCTTACATACTCTAAGGGAGTATTTCCACTGGGAAAGCCAGGATTTTTCTGATTCAAAAAAGAGGCTTAGGGATTTCCTGCTCCTACCTCAGCATAGGCCTTTAGCTATTCCTCCTGTACTAGACATTGTTGATGATGCTTTCTCTGAATCTAGTTTGGCCCCTGATTCCCTGCCTCCTGCTCCCAGAAAACCTGACAGATACTACAGGGTCCCTGAGTCCCACAAGTTGCTTTTCAAAAATCCTATTGCAGATCCAGAGACTATTTCACAGGGACCCAAGGGCATTAAGGCTTCTACTGCTAAAAATCCTACCCCTTCTGATAGAGACTCCAGGGCCCTGGATAGATGGGGTAAGAAGGTTTACACTTCTGCAACCTTAGCCATTAGGGCTTTAAACTGCCAGTTTCATATGTTAAAATGTCAGCAACATTTTATTGGACTGCTTAAACAGAAAATGATGTTGATTCCTGACTGTGTGGAAAATAAAGAATTAACAGGATTTAATGCATTCTGCTGAACAAGTTGGAAAACATACTTTGCAATGTGGTTTTGATTCATTAGAGGACTCTTGCAGGGCTGCTGTTATGGTTCTGTGCTCAGAAGGCATGCTTAGCTTAAGGAGCAATCTTTGCCTGATCATGTTAAAGCTAAATTGTTGGCTGCTCCTTTAAATCAGCACCACCTATTTGGCAACAAGGCTGAGCAAGTTCTTAAAAAGATGGAAGATAAAGCTAAATCTATGCAAACTGTTAAAGATTTTTTACAAGATCAGCCTCCTAGATTTAGTAGGCACTGGCCCTCTAAAAATTGGTCCTTTCCAGCCCCTTCCAGGTATTCTCAAGCCAAACTCAGACACAGCAAAAACCCCATGTTTCAGCCCCAGGGGACTCACAAAACTAAGCAGTGGGTGCCTCCACTTCCAAATCTGGGAATAATAAGACTCCCCCCTATGGTAAACTGTCTCAATGACTTCCTTTTAAAATTTCCAAGCACTTAGCAACTGACTGCCCCTTTGGGGGGAAAGATTGCTTTTCATGCAAAGAATTGGGAACTCATTACCCAGGACAAATGGGTTTTAAATATAGTGTCCCAGGGATACAGATTTCACTTCTATACGTTGCCAACACCAAGTGGGTGGCCGGACCTACCCCCAAATCAGTGGGCAGAGGCCCAACAACAAGTACTTTATCTCTTAAGCATGGGGGCTGTTCAACTGGTACCAGAAGAGGAAAAGGGACAAGGTTTCTACTCAAGATTTTTCCTGGTACCCAGAAAAGACAGTTCATGGCATCCTATCCTGGACATGTCTACTCTAAACACCTTTTTGGAGATTCCAAAATTCAAGATGCTGACTTCTCACAGATTACTTCCTATGCTAGGCAAAGATGCCTGGTTGGCAACACTAGATTTAAAAGAAGCATACCTGCACATCCCAATCAGGGAATCTTGCAGAAGGTACCTATGCTTCAAAGCAGGCTACACACACTATCAGTTCTCTGCTCTGCCTTTTGGCTTATCTACTGCGCCCAGGGTATTCACAAAGTGCCTAGCTCCAGTTATTGCATTTTGCAGGCAAAGAAATATTCAAATATACCCATACCTGGACGATTGTCTAATTCAAGCAGAAAGCCAGGACATACTTTTGAATCATCTGGTCTTTGTAAAAAGGGTTCTGACTTGTCTGGGGCACACCATAAATGAAAATAAATCACACCTGGTACCCTGTCAACAAATTATATTCCTGGGAGCAAGCTTGAATACAACTTCCTAGATGGCTTACCTCACGCCAGAAAAGCAAATTCATTTGACAACCTACTTCAAACAAGTGGCCTCAAAAACCCTGCTATCTGCAAGACAAATACTGCAAGCCTTGGGGTTCATGGCCTCCTGCATTCTTCTAATTCCATATGCAAGACTGCATAAGAGGAAACTACAGTGGTATCCAAAAAGCCTATGGTGTCAACATTCTCAAGCCCTAGAAACAATGATTCCTATCATACCTTGCCTACACCTAGAGTTCTTTTGGTGGGCAGAAGCCTGCCACCAAAACAAGGGACTACCTTTCACACCACCCCCTGCCGCCCAAACCCTAACAACAGATGCATCAGACTATGCATGAGGAGCTCAGCTGGCATGGAAGTGCATTCAGGGCAAATGGAACCCAAGTCAAATGCACCTGCATGTCAATCAAAAAGAAATGTTAGCTGTACAGAATGCTCCGACAGCTTTCAAGGACCACATTCTTCCAGGACAGCTAATGGTAAAGATGGACAACACCACTGTTATGTGGTACATAAGCAGGGGGGTACACATTTTTACCCCCTCTACAGACTAGCCATGGCATTGTGGAACACAGCCTTGAGCTACCAAGTGCACCTACAAACTCACTTCCTGCCAGGAAAATTAAATACACTGGCAGACGGACTAAGCAGAAACCTCATAGACCCACACGAGTGAAAACTGGAACAAAGGATCTTCAACATGTTGACAAGCAAATGGGGGAGCCCAGATATAGACCTGTTTGCCTCTCCCCAGAACTACCAATTGGACAAATTTTGCACAAGGGCTCCCCACAAACAAGCCTGGAAAGTGGATGCTCTGTTCTTCAGGTGGAAAAACCTATCAGTCTGTGCCTTCCCCTCTCTGCCTCTGCTCTCCAAAGTACTACTAAAAATCAAACAGGACAAACCAAGGATGATTTTGATTGCTCCAGACTGGCCGCGCCAACACTGGTGTACCCCCTCCTACGCAGTGTGTTATGGTTATCTCCATGGCTGCCTCAGACTCCTTCCCTGCTGTCTCAGCAGGAGAACCAGATTCTGCACCCTCAGCTTCCAACACTGAACCTTGCAGCCTGGCTAATTACTTAATCTCTCCTTTACCATCCCTCAACAAACCTGTGATGGATATCATCTTAGAGGCAAGGAGGCCTAGTACTAGAATATCTTATGCTGAAAAATGGAAAAGATTCTGTGCCTGGAACCAATCTCAAGGGATGAGCACAGCAGTGCCCAATTTACATCAGATTTTACAATACTTAACTGAGATGCTTCACAACGGCTGTCTTTTTCCTCTATTAAAATCCATGCCTCAGCCATTTCAGCTCATTATAACACAGAACCTCCCCTCTCTTCTCATCCACTGCTCACGCAGTTCCTCAGAGGGGCCAAAAATTTGAGACCACCCAGGAGAGCTCCAACCCCAGCCTGGGACCTTAACGTTGTCTTGGAGAAACTCACTCTACCTCTTTTTGAGCCAGCTGCTACTGCAGACTTAAAACTTCTTTCTTGGAAAACAGCTTTCCTTTTAGCAATCACTTCAGCTAGAAGGGTATCTGAATTACAGGCCTTTATGGCAGTGGAGCCTTTCATCATCTTTCATGCGACAGGGTGTCCCTCAGAACCAATCCATCCTTCATGCCCAAGGTGGTATCCAGTGTGGTTCTTAATCAGTCCATTCATTTGCCAACCTTCTTTCCCAATCCACAGAATAAAGGGGAATGGATACTGCATTCCTTAGATGTGCACAGACAACTTAGATTCTACTTGGACAGGACTAAACCTCAAAGGAAATCTGAACAACTGCTGGTAGTATTTGCTGCAGGGGCAGATATTTCAAAGCAAACCATTTCTAAATGGATAAGCCATTGCATTCATTTCTGCTATAAGCACCATGGAAAACCTATCCCCCAGGGGATCAGACCTCACTCCACCAGGGCTGCATCTACCTTTACAGCCTTTCTCAGAGGCGTCCCTGCCAGGGACATCCTAGAAGCTGCTACCTGGAGTTCTGTACATACTTTCACCAAGCATTATCATTTGCCAATTTTCTCTAAATCCAGAGATGGCTTTACCACTGCAGTCTTGCAGGGCCTTATAGCTGGCCCTAATGCTATCTAAACTCCTCCTTCCAACCATAGCTTTGGGAATCTACCCAAATGTAATGACTGCAACAGTGAAACATGAAGAACATAGTACAGTTGTGTACACTTAACATAAATGTAGATGTTCGAGTGTATTCACTGTTGCAGTCCTGGTAACCCTCCCTCCAGCCCCCTAACTTCTTTTGGCTATACCTCTACTTTCCTTTACTATGCTTAAAAGCCTTTTTGGTGTATTTGCTTTTTTGTTGGAGGTATATCTTTGTGCTTTTATGTTTAATTGCTTCCCATTAGTGGGGTTCCTGACATCTGGGGCAAGAAAAACTGATGTAATGGCATCGGCTGCATGTTTTATACCCCTGATGATCTGACGTCATGGAAGAAGGGACAGCAACCGACGCAGGACCCAAGACTTTGATAATCAGGCCGACTGAAGGCAACCTGCAAGCAGATAACCCAAATGTAATGACTGCAGCAGTGATTACACTCGAACATCTACATTTATGGTAAGTAAGTTTTATAGTAGGTACCACCTGTAATGTTCCATTGATTATGTGTGTTCAAACAGTAATCTGTGTAATTCTATAAATGCTGCAATATGAATCACTTTTATAGTATGTACCATCTACAAACAGTAATCTGTACAATTCTGTAAATACTGCAATTTGAATTCTGTAAATAATGCAATCTGAATCACTTCTATAGTATGTACCAACTGTAACAGTCATCACCAGTATGATGCTCTAACTGTGTAATTTGTTTGTTAATATTGTATTATATATCTAAAACTATGTAACCTTGTTTCTGGAGCTTTTCTCCCCGGGACTCCATTGAAAAAGGGTTCATCTTGGCCTAATGGACTATCCTGGTAAACCAACTGCAAATAAATAAATAATAAGTGTACACAACTGTACTTTTCAGACTTCATATTCTTCAGAAAATGCATGCTAACACAAAACCTGTTATTCTAGCAACGTTCTAAGTTAAAATGAGCAGTATTTAAAAGCTGTCCCTATTTTGGGCAATTGTATCTCAGTTATTTCAGGCTTTGTCCAGATTTCTTGCACTAAGAGATTGAGAGATATGTGTACCTCTCAACTGTCCAGATTTTTGCATAATGTCTTGATTTTTACCTTATATTTTTGGCCTATTCCTCAATATTTGTGGTTTTCTCGCAAATCACTGAGGCTTGAAATAACTAAGTAATGTTATAAATTTGAGTTTCAGACTTGATTTCCTTTAAAAAATGCAAGCTAAGACAAATGCTGTTATTCTACCAACTTTCTAAGTCTGTAAAAGCTATATTTAAAATCTGTCCCTATTTTGGGTCCATTGTCCCCCCATTATTTCAGGCTTTGTGCAGATTTCTTATGCTAAAAGGTTGAGTGGTATGGGAGTATGATATGTAATGCCCTAGTAAAGGGTGAGGGCAGGTTCGTCAATTAACTTGATTAGGCTTGACTTTGTAACTTGGTTACAGGAGACAAGAGCCAGAATCCTCTATACCAACTACCAGACTGCAAAGGAATTTTGAACTCCAGTGGAGACAGGAGCCTGAATCCTCTACACCAACTACCAGACTGCTGACGGAATTGCGAGTTTGAGTTTCAGTGCATTTTCAAGGGACTGAGTTTCATTTCATTTTCATAGAATTGTATGTTTCAGGGGGAAATATGTTGAATGCTCATCTTAAGTTTGTTTTCAGTATTCAACTAACTGTTGTTTATCAAATGACAAGTCACTGTTTGTGTTGTAGAATTTGAAACCAGTGTTAGTAGCATAATTGCCTTTGGTACAAAAGGCTGTGGATTCTCCTCTCCCACCATGTAGATGGAGTGCTGATGATATTGCAGTGCCATTTTGATGCCAGTTATTTGGTGCATTTTAAGGGGGAATAGGGGTTCTACACTCCTGAGTGTGTCTTCCTTTGTATGAGATGTCTATTAACTATGAATTTGTTGGTTTGTCAGTCATTCCCTTTTGCAATATTATCAGCTTACCATTTTTTAATGTAACATACGCAATTAATTCTTCAAGGGCAGTAGGCACTGAATTTGTAGATGAAACGTTGAAATGCAAAGTTGTTTGTCAGTAACAGCCTCTTTATTAGTTACAGATCTCTTTAATGTGGAATTATTTGGATGACTTCTGCAGAAATTGTGCTCATTGAGTAATATAGGTGGATTGTAATGACAGAGGTTTGAGTGGCCTTTTGTGGTTGAAATTTTCTGAAATCGGTAGTTTGTCATTATTGGTTCATAAATTTTGTTTCATTGTTTGCTACAAGAATGTTCATAACACAAATTTAAAACACCATTCTAACAACTGGTGTTGTATTATACAAGGAATATAATTTAATACAATGAGGAAGTCGAATCAAAGAACACATACATGTATGCATGACCCTGTAAATGTGTGCAAGGAGCCTGCAGTTTGAAAAAAAGCCCAAAGGTAAACTTAATCCTTCACTGGCCTGATGCATTTTCTTTGCATGGGAGTTTTCATTCCGTTTCAATAAATGTGAGCTTCAAGGGCAGAGAATTGTACTGCTCATGCTAAGTCTGTTTTCATTGCGAGATTGTATTGTTTGTTTAGCAAATGGCTATCAGTGTTTGTGCTGTTTTATTTCAATATCTGTAATCATTGTAGAAGTAAATAAGAAAAGTATTCACACTGACAGGTTATGGAACAATGGAATGGCTGGGGAGGGGGCTGCTGCTGAGGGGTAGGGAGTTGTAGCAGGAGGGGCAATGTGCATAGTTTTGCATCATGTTTTGGTTCTGTTTCTTTTAAAAATTTATGACGTTATGCCAAACTGTTGGGTGTAGTGATACTCAAGCAGATAAGAGTTTGAGTTCACAACCTTCAGAAAATGTAATGCAAAACTTATTATTCAGCATGGAACTTTGTTACATAAGATAAGAACACATTTCAAATGTCTCTGATTTTGAAATGTTGCCAAACACTTCCTTTTGATTTTGTCCTATGTCTTCCATCTGTCCAAGATTTTGCCTCATATTTTGGTATGTTCATAAAATGTGAGGTTTTCTGGCAAAGTGTTCAGGACTAAACTAGTGACTAAATGATGGCAGACAAGAGAGTATCTTCATATCCTCCAGAAAACATGCAAAAGCAAAACCTGTTGAACTAGCAAGTGTAGTAAATAAGATCCCTATTTAACATCTATGCCCGATACTGCATATTTGTACTCTTTTTTTTTTTTTTTTTGCCTTGTCCCAGCTCTCTCCACAGACACTGAACTTGCAGAATGTCACTATGCATTATATTTCTGGTTATTCCAGCAACTTTCTAAATATATAAGATCGGTATTAAAAACCTATCCCTGTTTTTGCATTTTAAGCCATAATTTAAGATAACTGGCTCATCTGTCTTGCTAGCTTAGGTCTTTTAGGCTAATGACTTTTTGTCAGGAACCTTTAGGGTCTAATTGGCGCAGAATATAGAGGGTTAAGGACTTCCTCACTTAGTTTAGCAAGAGTGTTTTTGGCAGGTCCATATCACTTTGTCGAAGAAACTAATAGTCAAAGAATCCCTGTTTGTCAAACTTAATCCATCAAAAGCTGAATCTGTTGAACATTCATTTACACGAACGTTTTCCTAAGTAAAAAAAAAAACAGTGGGCCAACCTAGTAACTCTCACAAAAACCACATTATTTAAAACCCACCCAGGTCGGAGGCTGCGCTCCTCCAACTAAATATACCAACTCCAAGATTGCTCTACACTGGGGAAAAGGGCAAATTTCCAATGATGGCCAACTAGTTTTTTTCCCTGGGAATAATTTTGCATAAATGAACTTTCAACGGATTTAGTTTTTGATGAATTAAGTTCATTGAATAGGGATTCAACTGTTAGTCACTTCGAAGTGATATAGACCCATTTTTGTATTTTTGAGAGTTAGATTTATTTTTGCATGCAATGAGTATTTTTTTTTCTTTTATTATGCTGCCGATGGGGGGGGGGGTGTATTTTTGAATTTGGGATTGTGTTCATTTCTGAAGGGGCAAATGTGTTGTTTGCAACTATTTACATATGCATACAGTTTGGCAGTAAATTGTTTTGTGCTATGAAAGTTTGAAACAGGCTTAGCAGAATTTACGCAACATAGTCAGAAACCAGCACTCCTCAGATATGTGCACACAAGTTCACTTAAACTAGCTTGCATAGAGACTGAGAAGGGGGTGGTAATTATTTCTTTAATATTTTTCACAATCAAATCTGTGACTGTCTTCATTTGTTCTTTCAGCATGTAACAGCATAGGGGTACACATAAGGTGACTGTATTTTCATTTTATGGGAGAGGAGGGAGGCAGGCTGGATTTGCAGATGTGTTTTGTCTTTGCAAGCAGTTGTCTTCATAGCCAGCCTTAGGAATTGGCCAACTAGGCATTCGTCTAGGGTGCCGCTCTAGTAGGGGCACTTTTCCAGTAATTTGGATGGTGTAGGTAGACCAGGATGGGGGCACCGGGTGGTGAGGGTGGGCACTGTGGAGCCCTTTTGCCTACGGCACTAGTTGACCAAAGGCCAGTCCTGGTTGTCTTAGTATATTGGGTAGTATCGTGTCAGCTATGAACATTAAGCCTTGGGCAAAACTTATTTCTTCCTTGGAAAAAAAAGTATAAGACTGCATTTCTTTTCTTTCCTTTCCAATAATTTTGTTCAGGCTGTCACTGGATCATAAGACTGGAAAAAGCTCCAAAAAAGCACCTTAGTGCATGTGCAGTCCCATTAGTTCTGAGGCTTAGACCAGTTATCTTGCTATAACTAATTTCCTTTCAGCAAAGCTTTGAGATTCACAGAATGTAAGTAAGGTAGTAAGGGTGTAAATTCAACAGCTTTAGTTTTTGCTTGATTGACTCCCATGGATACACGTCTTCATTTATTGTCATTGGTAGTATGACTGAGCCCAGCTAAAATGTATTTGTTATTGGGAGTGTAAAGTTTACCATTCCAAAAGGCTTAGTGTGATTGTAGGCCGTAGGAGTGAGCAGCCATTACCAAGTGACCCATGCAAGGGAGGTATTTGTGGCTCATAGCTTGGCTGTTACCTAGGGTGGGAGCACTATATGTTGTAATAACAGACCACAACACTACAGAGCCTGTGCTGCCGAGAGGCTGCCAATCCTTTATTTGGTAGCACTATTGGAGCTCTAATGAGCTGCTATGGGGGTTAAGAGCTGCAAAGAGGAAGAATAATAATCTTGTGGTGCAAATTGGTCGATATACCAAAGTATAAATGGAAAAGTATTTTGTTTTTTTACTCAAGGAAGATGCACTTTTGGAATGAAATGTTAATGCTGCTTCAGCGTGTAAGTAATTACTAGCGGAGCTGTGAGTACAAATTTGAAAATCCTGGCCACACGCCTGTTCTACAGCACCCACAATCCTGTTGTCATTTGACAACATATGATGTATAGCCTTCCATCAATTTTAAATACTTTGGAGTACAATTTATCTATTTTTATTCTAATTCATAAAAGCCATTCATTCAGTGATTTCTGTTATCTAACTTAATTCTTGCAGGTCAGCACTCAGTTTTCCTCAGCAATAGCTTTTCCCCCTTCTTTGTGCATTAAGTTTCTCTTAGAATTGTATTTGTTTTTTCAGACAGCCAGTATAATAATCAGGAGTTGAATATTTATAAAAAATAGTCATACTTGTAAGCTTTTCTTAAGATTTCAAAAAGAAAAATCTGTGGTATCCCTTGAAGTCTCAGAAAACTCAGTATGCAAACTATACTGGGTCAAAACAAACCAAGCAGAAACTTTGCAGTGTGGAGGGTGTGAAGTTCACACCTTCAAATATGTTATGCACATAGTTCATTAATAAAAAATCGAACTGTAAAATACATACTACATAATAAAATAATAGGCAGTCCACAGTTGAGTTAAAAATGGAATATCCTTTATTGAAACACACAAACAAGCGATCCCATTTAAGTGTAATGAAAAGCATTAAAGACATTCATTATTTATATATAATCAGGTTATTTGGAGCAAGGGAGTGATTACAAAGGGTGGTTCTGTTAAAAGAACAATAAAAGCATTAAACTCATTCCTTTAACCAAGCCCCCCCTTAACACCATAGTGTAAACTGAGACTGTGCTACCTTAGAACTGAAACTAAAACGCTTGAGACAAATTAAAATATATAATATAAGAATATTAGGGGTGGCCACGGTGGTGCAGCGGTTAGCATTGCCACCTCATAGCAAGAGGTTCTCCAGTTTGATTCTTGGCTGGGGTACCTTCTGTGCGGAGTCTGCATGTCCTCCCTGTGGTCGCATGGGTTTCCACCGGGTGCTCCTGTTTCCTCCCACATCCCAAAGACATGCAGTAGGTGGATTGGACACTGTAAATTGGCCCTAGGTGTGAGTGTGTGCATGTGTGTGCCTTCTGTGGAAGGTTGGGCGCCGGGCTGGCAACTCAACACCATAAAACTCCACTGCCAAACATGAGCAGACAGATGATCCACTCTGGCGACCCCTAACTGGGAAAAGCCGAAAGAAGAAGAAGAAGATTATATAAGAATATTAAGGCTAACCTCTTAATCCAAACTATATTAATTAAGAAGCCAACTCACTAACAAAATGACTAAGTAACAAAAAGATCCACCACTACATATCTATCAGAATAAATATTAGTAACTCATAAACTGAAACACTTTTTACAAAGATTGCTTTGCACCAAATAAATACTTCATCAGGTTTGTGTGTAAAAAACATACAATATTAATGAACGTGTAGAAATCTAAAACTGAACTTCTAAGCAGGCTGAAAACCATGTCTATAATTGCTAAGGTGGAAATACAGTGAAAAATGTTAAAAATAAAGCATTAAGACCTTGGGGATCTGTTCGAGTGTGGCATCTAACTAAGAAAGCACTTAGTTTAAATGAGTAAAAGTATAAGAACTTTATACTTTTGCTTGCAATCATTAAGGCTTGTTGGTTGGGATTTCTTGGGTAAGGGAATGATTGTCATATTTTTGAAGCAACTGGGTACAATGGCTAGTTGCAGGGATGTGTTGAATATATCTGTTAGTACAGTGGACAGTTGGGTAGCACAGTCTCTTAAAACCCTTCCCATAATATTATCAGGACCAGCTGCTTTTCTTGGGTTTACTCACCACAGGGTCTTCAGAACATCAGATTTTCTTGGACATAGTACCTCCTCACCCTGTTCGACAGGGAGCTTATTTGGCACTGTGTTCTTATCCATATCAGATCTGCTGAAGTAAGTGTTTAGTTTGTTCAGAAATTCTATGTTGCCATCACATGGGGAGGATGCAGGCCTGTAGTCGCTTATGGCTTATATGCCTTACCAAAGATGTCTGGAGTCCCTTTAGTCAGAGAAGTGTTCATGAATTTTACGTCCATAAGTGGTCTTAGATTTGTTCCTTATTCTTAGGTTCTTAGGGCATCCTTATCTTTTGATTTAAATGCAGCATTTCATGCCTTTAGGACCTCATACTCTTTGCCAGATAGTCAGGGTTTCTGATTAGCACAAATGGTGATCCATTTGATGACTGTTAACGTCATCAACACATTTTGAAATATAGGCCAGTACAGATTCCTTATGCTCCTCCAGGTCAGTATGGTGGTTCTTTACAGCTGTCTGTCTAAACACCAACCAGTTTGTGCATTCGAAACAGTCCTGCAGCATCAAGACTGCTCCTATATCCTTACTTGTTTGGTTGTAGGTTTGCCCCTTTTCAGCAGTGGTGCGTATGTAGGAAGCAGTATGATGGCCAGATGGTGTGAGTTGCCCAGATGTAGATACGTTACTGCTTTGTAGGCCAGTTTGTGTACACTTTATCCAGAGTGTTCTCCCCTCTTGTTGCAAAGTTTACATGTTGATGGTAATGGGATAATATGGATTTCAAGTCAGCTTGATTTAAATCACTTGCAATTATATGGGCAAACTCAGGGTTCTTATTCTGGAGGTCATTTATTGACAGATACAGAATTTTCAATGCCACGTTAGTATTAGCACTGGGGAGGATGTAAAGAACTGATGTGATGCTGTCCTATCTTGTCTTCATTCTTAGCAGGTTGGGTTTGGATCCAATCCTCGGATCTGATTCGGCTGTATACACCAGCTCAAGGTCTTTCACTAGCTCGTGGCTATCCCCTATCCCATCATATACCAGGAGAGCTCCCCAGATCTCATTTGCTGCTAAAACAGATTGAGGCTCTTCTCACTGGCTCTGGCTAAGTACAATTTCTTCTGCTATTTTTAGAAACAATTGTGTTGTTTTGACTAATTGTGTTGTTTTGACTAGATATCTTTTCTAGTGTGTTTTACCTTTAAAATGATTGGATTTGCTGTTGGTGTTTCTTTCTGCTGCTTTTTGTTCAACTGTTGGCTGTCATTTTTTTTCCATAAGGCCTTCTTTCCCCTATTCAGGCTTAAAACTAAAATCAAACAGCCCGTTTTAGTTAGAGGACTTTCCTTTTCTCCCTTTTGTGATTGTTACAGGCTAGCTCATTTGATTTAGAGACCTACCTAGACCTGTTTAAGTTAGGGATCCCCCCCCCTTTTCTCATCCTCAGGGCATAGCCCATTTTAAAGGGCTCTGCCCATCCCTTCCCTCTATTAGAGTTAGGTTTAATAAATTGTTAGTAGCTGTTATTAGTGTTGCTGTTTATTAAAAAAAAAATGAATATCTGTAGTTTGGTTTTTGGCAGTTTTCTATTTCTGATTATCCTCTGGGTTTAAAAGGTGTGAAAAATGTGGATACAAAATGTCCATTGCAGACAGGCATACAATTTGTGCCTATTGTTTAGGAGCTATTCGCCTCCAGGAGTCCTGTTTAATTTGTCATTCTTTCAACCACATGCTTTATTGGAACGTAAAAACAAGTTGATCTTAAGAAGCCTTTTGAAAACCCCATTTGCTGAAGTGATTCAAGAAGGTCTGGTACCTTCAAAGGCTGGCCAAGCACCTTCTCCAAAGTCTGACAGGTCTTCATCTTCTAGCTCTCCGTCAGAGCCATCTAAAAAAGTGCGTAAAGTATTCTCTCCAGATCCGAAGGCTGTCAGTTCCAAGAGGCCTTCCACTTTGGCTGCATCAGTCTCATTGCCAGTGGAAGTTCAGTTACGGAGCCAGTCCCCTGAATTGGAACCAGTATCTCTGACTCTGAGGTCACCATTACTTCAGCCTTCCAAATCTCCTGCCCCCTCGACTCAATCTTCCAGGAGCCAGTCTAATGGTGACATGGATCGGGTGGTGCAGAGACTCTTACAGTAAGTACATCAGCGCTCGCCAAACTATTATTTGATCTATAAGAACCCAAAAAGAAAGTCCAGCACCAGGGAAGTTTAAAACAACAGTACTTTATTGGGGCAACCCAAAAATGTAAAGCAGACCGGTTTCAGCAGTAACAAAGCCTTCCTCAGTGCATAAACTAACACTGAATAATGCAACCATTACATAGTGCACTACTAAGTTAGAGTCTTGAGCTTATTAGTTGAAACCAATTAAGTGAGTTCATTAAGGCCTGACTTAAACAAAGCACCCAACCTGACAATCCAATTTGATTCTTTTTCATTTAAAATAGAATACCATCCTGTTTGCATGATTTATTTGCTTGGATTTTATCTATAATGGTAAATTAATTGAAACTTGGCAGTGCTATGGGTTATAGTATGCTTATACAACGCATTCGATAGCCTCTTATTATCACTAAGATGTTCACTAATCCTAAATCTCAAAGGGCAAGACGTTTGTCCTACATAAAATGCAGAACAAAAACACTTTGCCAAATAGATTACCCACTCGCTACTGCAATTAAAAAAACAACGTATTTGATAAACCTTGGAAGAGTTATTGCTGGTAAATTCTTTAGTCTGGGAAACATGCACAGGCACTACAATGCCCACACGAAATACTGCCACCCATACTGAGAAACAAGGGGAACAACCATGGGAGGACTTCAGGAGATGATTCTTTTGTAACTGATATGGAATCTATCTCCACCCAGGTGTCTCCAGCTGCCAATAGAAGACCTAATAGTGACCCTTTAGGGTCAAGTGACATGGGGGAGGGAGGGTAGAAAGCACCAAAGAAGTACACAATATCCAACAACTTTTGGACAAAATTCTGTCACACTAGACACTAACAATGTAGACAACATTTCTTCTCAGACACTTTCGGATGTGGAAATAAAACTGCTCAATAAAGGTTTAAATTTTGTCCCTGCATTTTTTGTTTCTGGACCTGCTTTAGTAAATGATATAAATGAATTCTGTAGAACCCTTAATCTGAAATTGTTCTTTTCAGGCACAAACTCAACTCAAAGATCTACTGGGTTTCATTTCTGAAAATCTAGCTTCATGCCTCCAATGGACAAACATGTTTCAGTATTCAAGGAGTGTATCTTGAAGGAATTACACTTCAACCACAATATATACAAACATATTAATATATTCCTACCAAACAAGAACAGGAAGTAATAAATATGACTTAGTGATCTTACCAGCCGACAAGGGTGTGGCGGTGGTTGTTATGGACTGGGGCATGTATAGTGCTGAGGCCGACAAACAATTGTCCAATGCTCAGTTCTACATGCCTATTGCCCCGGACCCAACATTTAAGTTTAAAAAAGAGATTGACTAATTTTTGGAATTGGCACAGGAAGAAGGGATTATTAGTCAGATTGTTATGTATCCGTTAACAGTTTCAGATCCCAAAGCCCAATACCTGTACCTATTACCTAAAATACATAAACACCCCACACAACCATCGGGAAAACCAATCTTATCAGGTACAGGATCTCTGACAGAACTCCTATCTGCCTTCCTTACAGAATACTTACAACCATTATTTTCTTTAGTAAGATCAAGAATTAAAGATGCTACTCAATTTTTGAATATTATTAATGATATTCAGCTAGATCAGGGTTGGCTTCTATGTACATTAGACGTCACCGCCTTATACACCAACATCTCACACTGGGCAGGACTAGAAGCCATTCGATTTTGGCTGGACAAAGCGTCAGTATACACTCCTGGAATTCAATACTCTATTAGTTTGTTTAACTGAAGATGTTCTTACTAAAAATGTTTTTCATTTCCATGGGAAGTGCTACTGGCAGATTCGAGGAATGGCCATAGGAGCATCATTTGCTCCTATTTATGCTGACCTTTTTATGGGCTACATCGAAGAGCAATTGATTTATGATGATAACCACAACATATTTTTACACAATATGGACCTCTGGAGATGTTGCTTGGACGATTGTTGGATGGTGTGGAGGGGTGATGTGTCGTATGTGCAGGAGTTTGTGCAATACTTAAATGAAAATAAGTGGGGTATTCACTTCACATTGAACCGGGATTATAACCACATAATGTTTCTGGATGTTTATATTTCCAGACAGGATGATGACACACCAAAACAGAGGTTTTCAGAAAATTTCCACAATTCAATATCCTACTTCATGCATCAAGCCATCACCCCTACCACATCATCCGAAACATACCCAAGTCTCAATTTTTACGTATCAAACATATTTGCTCCACTGATAAAGCCTATGCAAATTGCAGCAATGATTTTAAGCCAGAGATTTATCAATAGAGGTTATTCTACTGATTGAATACAAAGGGCTTGTGCATTTGCAACAAGTCAAGATCGGAGTAATCTACTCCAATATATAGGGACACATCTAAAAGCAGGGACAAACACAGTTCTCAATCCATTCATTTGATTACAACTTATTGACAAAATACCAATAGTTTCAGAAACATTATAAACCATCACTGGGACATTTTATTGGCCAATGAAAAATTAGCAGATATGCTTCCATCACATTGTTTATTTTTCCACCGAAAGGGTCGTACTGTAAATTCCTATTTCACCCATTATAAACATTTCTCTCCACCCCATAAACAACAATTCACCCTATTTGGGGACAAATTAGTGGGCATTATTTCGTGTGCGCATTGTAGTGCCTATGCACGTTTCCCAAACTAAAGAATTTACCAGCAATAACTCTTCCAAGGTTTATCAAATACGTTGTTTTGGTAATTGCAGTAGCAATTGGGTAATCTATTTGGCAAAGTGTAATCCAAGCAGCATATACGTTGTTCCCTACTGGCAATAGAACACAATAAAGTTCCAAAAAAAATATATAAACTTCAAGAATAGACCACTGATAAAACTGTCAAGACCTTTATTTAACACAAAGTAAGCGCTTTCGCCAGCGGGCTTCTTCAGACTTATATTAATGTGCATAGTACTCCAATGCTTTTAAAAACCCCTCCATGGGTTATGATTGGTTAAAAACTCTACATCAACAGCATGTTCCACTTAGAGGGTTTATCTACGTCACATCCTAGTTTGTTACAAAATGTAGACATGAAAAGTCCATTGATTTAAGCAACTTCATTCCTAGTACTAAAAACAATATAAAAATACTAAAAAATATATATAACATATTATAAACATATTCATTAAAATAAATAAAATGTCATGTGGAGTGTTGCATCAAAACATATGAATGAATGCTATCATAGATCGCAACTGCGATCACACCCATTTAACATGGTTACATGTACATAAACAAAACATAGCATAAAAGGCATCACTAATATATAAGCCTCTAACTACTCATCCAATCCAAGGGCTCATATTTCTTACATTGCAGTATGGGCGACTCTCTAAGAACACTTCACTGGTTACTGTGTAGGGAATGATAAATAAGGGAATGTGTTCACTTAAATTTCTTTACTCTCTTACCCTTCAGAAAGGGCTTAACCTGAACCCTATCATTCAAACCAGGGGATTCATCCGCTCTCCACCTGATGATCCACCTGGTTTCACATTCCAAAGTTCTGTTAATGAGATCTCCTCCTCTAGGGTTCTGAGTGAGGATTTGCAGAACATAGAATGTAAAAACATGTTCAGGACCTGCTGCTCTATGGTGTCTGGCTAGAGCATTAACATCGAACCAATTCTAACCTGATAAACGTGCTCTCTAATGCGTTCCTTTAGTGTACGATTGGTTTTCCCAATATAGTACGCTGGGCATGCATTACAAATAGCCACATACACTATGTTCTTACTTGCGCAATTGGTATTAGTGTAAAAACTATACCTACGGGCCGTTACAGGATGTATAAATTCAGTGCTTAAATTTATATAATTGCACTGATTGCATTTGCCACAAGGTACTGTGTTCACTGTTGGTCCTACCTTGCTATGTGACTTAGGCATGCATTTGGGTCTACATAAAAGATTCTTCAAATTAGAGTGATTCTTAAAACTCACTCTAGGTCTAGCACCTACTACATTACTGACCATCTTATCTGATAATAAAATGTCCCAATGTTTATACAAGAGGCCCTTTATTTCCAAGCTAGCTTTACTGAAAGACAGAGTCGCTCTGACTTCATTAAGTGGGCAGTGTTATAGTCTCGGGTTGTTCCATTTGTTCTAAAAAGTATGGTCTCACTCTACTAGATCTTAATTGGTCCACTACCCTTATAGTCTCATTGATGTCCCTTTCACTATAACCCCTGAACAAGAACTTCTCCTTAAGCTCTTGTACTTCTCTCTTGTAAAATTCCTCATCTGGGTTAAGTCTGGACACTCTCATGAATTGTCCCTTTAGAACATTGTTAAACACATGTAAGGGGTGCATACTTCGCCTGTGTAACAGTGTATTTCTATGACACCCTTTTCTATGTATAGACGTATTCAACATGCCATTAGACAGTCTGTATATCTCTACGTCTAAAAAAGATATGTTCGTGTAAGAGAAATTAAGCGTAAATTTCAAGAAATCTGTGGATGTATCCAAATAGGAAACGAAACTTCTAAGTGTGTCTTCGTCCCCCAACCACACAAAAAAGAGATCATCCACGAACCTACAGTACAAGCCCACAAACTCCTGGAAATAAATATTCTCATATAAGTGTTTTTCTTCCCACATGGCCATCACTAAGTTGGCGTAGCTATTGGCACAAGATGTGCCCATAGCTACGCCATCTCTCTGAAGGTAAGTCTCATCCCCAAAGATAAATACATTGTTGGTTAGAATTGTCTCAAGCAGAAGGGCTATTAAATCAACTTTCTTGTTGGAAAAATGTGAATGCTTCCGTAGATATTCCAAGATAAACCTAATACCAATCTCATTCGGGATAACCGTGAACAAGCTCACAACATCCAAAGTCACCAAAAGAAAGGGTTGATCATCACTCAGTTGTTTCGTATAAGTATACAAATCTAACAAAAATTGCTTGCTATCTTTAAGTATTGTCTTATTCTCATCTACTAAAGGTCTAAGCAGATCCTCAGTGTAGAGTGAAAGTGGCTCTGTGACCCAACCCTGACCTGCCACAATTGGTCTCATGGGTGGGTCTAATCTGGATTTGTGTATCTTTGGCAGTCCCTGAATGATTGGTATAATTGGATCCTTAACTCTAAAGAACTCATATAGTTCCTTCGTAATATCTAGGGACATAATAAGGTCATCTAAAGTGTAATAAACACTAAATACCTTCTCAACCAATGTTTGATGGTCAATTTTTTGATAAAACTCATCATCATTTAAGAGTTGTTTCATTTTCTCATTGTAATATATAGTATTCATCAACACTATAGGACCACCCTTGTCGGCTGGTCTAATAATTGTTGATTCATCCTGTCTTAAATCATTTAGTGCTTTCCTTTGGAGATAATTCAAGTTCTGTCCATGTCTTGTAACTTTTCTATCTTGAAAATATTTATAAATATCATTTTCTAATACTCTGCCAAAGACCTCAATAGTGGGGTGCAGCTGCGGGATATAGGTACTATTTGCTCTGAATTTAGTATATCCAGCACTACTTTCCTTCTGCCCAAAATCCAATTTTAATTGTATGTTTCTAATGAATAATTTTGTATCAATAATGGTATCAACTAAATCACTTTCCTTAGTTGGAATGAAGTTAAGACCTTTATTCAGAACCTGTACCTCATACTCACTCAATACTCTATTAGATAAATTAATAACTAATGAATTTGTCTCTCCCACATCTTTTTTAGTGTGGGTCCTTGTTGTTCTTCTACAGAGCCCTTCCGCTTCTGCCTGCCTCTGCTGGCAGACCGTTTCCTTCCCAAAAAATGATGGTCTTGGGCTATAGGGAACGGAGTATGTACATTATTCGTTGTTAAAGAAGTATTACTAATCTTGGTCTAACCACCACATCACTTTGTGGTATATTATTATCAATAGCTCTATTAATGCGAGACGTTGATTCCTCCCTTATACCATCAGCTTCTGACTCGCCATTATCATCACCTTGTGTATTAGTGAGTAATTCCCTACACTAGAACTATTCACTTTACCCATATTCAAAACAGCGTTCCTACATGCGTGGCCTGCCTATCTTTGGGCCCATTGCTGTCATTGATACAACACGTTGGCGTAGAAGTGGATGTGTTGGATGCATCCTCAACACAACTCACGCCTGCCCTGACACTAAGTGAGCCTTTATTAAGCTGTTGGTTTCGTATTTTGAGATGTTACATTAGCATAACTACGTGATAGATTGTTCGAACCATTAGCATTTTGTACATAATTACTGTTCTCCCTCAGCCAAGTAAAAACATTATTATTTCTAAAATCACGTGTATCTCTTGTAATTTTAACCTTCTTTTGATCAAACAAATGTTTCTCCAATAACATGACATCATCAACTACTTTCTCAAGTCTAAGCGTAAAAACATTTTCAGTATATTTTAGTTTAAAGTCATTAAACAGTCTGTTTACCAAGAGTCTCAGTCTATTTTCCTCCGGCGTATGGTATTCAACTAAAAGTTTCATGTAACTGAAGCTCAACTCAAGATTGAGCTGCTGCCAGCGATACAATAAGTCCGGCAACTGATTACCCGACGTGGGCATCTTCAAAATGCGAAGCCCACGCGGAATAATTTTCCTTGTTAAACAAGTTTCAAAGTAACGCCTTTGTACTTGTAATTTCTTTAGTTTAATAAATGCAGTCTCAAAATCTTGTAAGTCTTTCGTGGCATTTAGATTATTCACGTCGCTGTTATTATCCGTGCTGCCTTCAACGTTAGGTTCAAAACCAACGAACGGATTCTCCTCTCCGGTCACACAAACTTGAAAACGTTCCATGAACTTGTTTACTCTCTCCGGCACTAATGGAACGTATGGCAATTCAATGCTCTGAGGGTTGACGTTAAGCCATCCTCCTAGAGTGCTTCACCGACAAAATGTAAAATACAAATAAAATCCCAATGCAGAGTAGCACTCCGGTGGAAACGGGAACCAACGTAAGGAGTATATAAAAGTGTAATCCAAGCAGCATATACGTTGTTCCCTACTGGCAATAGAATGCAATAAAGTTCCAAAAAATATATATAAACTTCAAGAATAGACCACTGATAAAACTGTCAAGACCTTTATTTAACACAAAGTAAGCGCTTTTGCCAACGGGCTTCTTCAGACTTATATTAATGTGCATAGTACTCCAATGCTTTTAAAAGCCCCTCCATGGGTTATGATTGGTTAAAAACTCTACATCAACAGCATGTTCCACTTAGAGGGTTTATCTACGTCACATCCTAGTTTGTTACAAAATGTAGACATGAAAAGTCCATTGATTTAAGCAACTTCATTCCTAGTACTAAAAACAATATAAAAATACTAAAAAATATATATAACATATTATAAACATATTCATTAAAATAAATAAAATGTCATGTGGAGTGTTGCATCAAAACACATGAATGAATGCTATCATAGATCACAACTGCGATCACACCCATTTAACATGGTTACATGTACATAAACAGAACATAGCATAAAGGCATCACTAATATATAAGCCTCTAACTACTCATCCAATCCAAGGGCTCATATTTCTTACATTACAGTATGGGCGACTCTCTAAGAACACTTCACTGGTTACTGTGTAGGGAATGATAAATAAGGGAATGTGTTCACTTAAATTTCTTTACTCTCTTACCCTTCAGAAAGGGTTTAACCTGAACCCTATCATTCAAACCAGGGGATTCATCCGCTCTCCACCTGATGATCCACCTGGTTTCACATTCCAAAGTTCTGTTAATGAGATCTCCTCCTCTAGGGTTCTGAGTGAGGATTTGCAGAACATAGAATGTAAAAACATGTTCAGGACCTGCTGCTCTATGGTGTCTGGCTAGAGCATTAACATCCAAACCAATTCTAACCTGATAAACGTGCTCTCTAATGCGTTCCTTTAGTGTACGATTGGTTTTCCCAATATAGTACGCTGGGCATGCATTACAAATAGCCACATACACTATGTTCTTACTTGCGCAATTGGTATTAGTGTAAAAACTATACCTACGGGCGTTACAGGATGTATAAATTCAGTGCTTAAATTTATATAATTGCACTGATTGCATTTGCCACAAGGTACTGTGTTCACTGTTGGTCCTACCTTGCTATGTGACTTAGGCATGCATTTGGGTCTACATAAAAGATTCTTCAAATTAGAGTGATTCTTAAAACTCACTCTAGGTCTAGCACCTACTACATTACTGACCATCTTATCTGATAATAAAATGTCCCAATGTTTATACAAGAGGCCCTTTATTTCCAAGCTAGCTTTACTGAAAGACAGAGACGCTCTGACTTCATTCGTGGGCAGTGTTATAGTCTCGGGTTGTTCCATTTGTTCTAAAAAGTATGGTCTCGCTCTACTAGATCTTAATTGGTCCACTACCCTTATAGTCTCATTGATGTCCCTTTCACTATAACCCTGAACAAGAACTTCTCCTTAAGCTCTTGTACTTCTCTCTTGTAAAATTCCTCATCTGGGTTAAGTCTGGACACTCTCATGAATTGTCCCTTTAGGACATTGTTAAACACATGTAAGGGGTGCATACTTCGCCTGTGTAACAGTGTATTTCTATGACACCCTTTTCTATGTATAGACGTATTCAACATGCCATTAGACAGTCTGTATATCTCTACGTCTAAAAAAGATATGTTCGTGTAAGAGAAATTAAGCGTAAATTTCAAGAAATCTGTGGATGTATCCAAATAGGAAACTAAACTTCTAAGTGTGTCTTCGTCCCCCAACCACACAAAAAAGAGATCATCCACGAACCTACAGTACAAGCCCACAAACTCCTGGAAATAAATATTCTCATATAAGTGTTTTTCTTCCCACATGGCCATCACTAAGTTGGCGTAGCTATTGGCACAAGATGTGCCCATAGCTACGCCATCTCTGAAGAAGGTAAGTCTCATCCCCAAAGATAAATACATTGTTGGTTAGAATTGTCTCAAGCAGAAGGGCTATTAAATCAACTTTCTTGTTGGAAAAATGTGAATGCTTCCGTAGATATTCCAAGATAAACCTAATACCAATCTCATTCGGGATAACCGTGAACAAGCTCACAACATCCAAAGTCACCAAAAGAAAGGGTTGATCATCACTCAGTTGTTTCGTATAAGGATACAAATCTTACAAAAATTGCTTGCTATCTTTAAGTATTGTCTTATTCTCATCTACTAAAGGTCTAAGCAGATCCTCAGTGTAGAGTGAAAGTGGCTCTGTGACCCAACCCTGACCTGCCACAATTGGTCTCATGGGTGGGTCTAATCTGGATTTGTGTATCTTTGGCAGTCCCTGAATGATTGGTATAATTGGATCCTTAACTCTAAAGAACTCATATAGTTCCTTCGTAATATCTAGGGACATAATAAGGTCATCTAAAGTGTAATAAACACTAAATACCTTCTCAACCAATGTTTGATGGTCAATTTTTTGATAAAACTCATCATCATTTAAGAGTTGTTTCATTTTCTCATTGTAATATATAGTATTCATCAACACTATAGGACCACCCTTGTCGGCTGGTCTAATAATTGTTGATTCATCCTGTCTTAAATCATTTAGTGCTTTCCTTTGGAGATAATTCAAGTTCTGTCCGTGTCTTGTAACTTTTCTATCTTGAAAATATTTATAAATATCATTTTCTAATACTCTGCCAAAGACCTCAATAGTGGGGTGCAGCTGCGGGATATAGGTACTATTTGCTCTGAATTTAGTATATCCAGCACTACTTTCCTTCTGCCCAAAATCCAATTTTAATTGTATGTTTCTAATGAATAATTTTGTATCAATAATGGTATCAACTAAATCACTTTCCTTAGTTGGAATGAAGTTAAGACCTTTATTCAGAACCTGTACCTCATACTCACTCAATACTCTATTAGATAAATTAATAACTAATGAATTTGTCTCTCCCACATCTTTTTTAGTGTGGGTCCTTGTTGTTCTTCTACAGAGCCCTTCCGCTTCTGCCTGCCTCTGCTGGCAGACCGTTTCCTTCCCAAAAAATGATGGTCTTGGGCTATAGGGAACGGAGTATGTACATTATTCGTTGTTAAAGAAGTATTACTAATCTTCGGTCTAACCACCACATCACTTTGTGGTATATTATTATCAATAGCTCTATTAATGCGAGGCGTTGATTCCTCCCTTATACCATCAGCTTCTGACTCGCCATTATCATCACCTTGTGTATTAGTGAGTAATTCCCCTACACTAGAACTATTCACTTTACCCATATTCAAAACAGCGTTCCCTACATGCGTGGCCTGCCTATCTTTGGGCCCATTGCTGTCATTGATACAACACGTTGGCGTAGAAGTGGATGTGTTGGATGCATCCTCAACACAACTCACGCCTGCCCTGACACTAAGTGAGCCTTTATTAAGCTGTTGGTTTACGTATTTTCGAGATGTTACATTAGCATAACTACGTGATAGATTGTTCGAACCATTAGCATTTTGTACATAATTACTGTTCTCCCTCAGCCAAGTAAAAACATTATTATTTCTAAAATCACGTGTATCTCTTGTAATTTTAACCTTCTTTTGATCAAACAAATGTTTCTCCAATAACATGACATCATCAACTACTTTCTCAAGTCTAAGCGTAAAAACATTTTCAGTATATTTTAGTTTAAAGTCATTAAACAGTCTGTTTACCAAGAGTCTCAGTCTATTTTCCTCCGGCGTATGGTATTCAACTAAAAGTTTCATGTAACTGAAGCTCAACTCAAGATTGAGCTGCTGCCAGCGATACAATAAGTCCGGCAACTGATTACCCGACGTGGGCATCTTCAAAATGCGAAGCCCACGCGGAATAATTTTCCTTGTTAAACAAGTTTCAAAGTAATGCCTTTGTACTTGTAATTTCTTTAGTTTAATAAATGCAGTCTCAAAATCTTGTAAGTCTTTCGTGGCATTTAGATTATTCACGTCGCTGTTATTATCCGTGCTGCCTTCAACGTTAGGTTCAAAACCAACGAACGGATTCTCCTCTCCGGTCACACAAACTTGAAAACGTTCCGTGAACTTGTTTACTCTCTCCGGCACTAATGGAACGTATGGCAATTCAATGCTCTGAGGGTTGACGTTCGCCATCCTCCTAGAGTGCTTCACCGACAAAATGTAAAATACAAATAAAATCCCAATGCAGAGTAGCACTCCGGTGGAAACGGGAACCAACGTAAGGAGTATATAAAAGTGTAATCCAAGCAGCATATACGTTGTTCCCTACTGGCAATAGAACGCAATAAAGTTCCAAAAAATATATATAAACTTCAAGAATAGACCACTGATAAAACTGTCAAGACCTTTATTTAACACAAAGTAAGCGCTTTTGCCAACGGGCTTCTTCAGACTTATATTATTGTGCATAGTACTCCAATGCTTTTAAAAACCCCTCCATGGGTTATGATTGGTTAAAAACTCTACATCAACAGCATGTTCCACTTAGAGGGTTTATCTACGTCACATCCTAGTTTGTTACAAAATGTAGACATGAAAAGTCCATTGATTTAAGCAACTTCATTCCTAGTACTAAAAACAATATAAAAATACTAAAAAATATATATAACATATTATAAACATATTCATTAAAATAAATAAAATGTCATGTGGAGTGTTGCATCAAAACACATGAATGAATGCTATCATAGATGCAACTGCGATCACACCCATTAACATGGTTACATGTACATAAACAAAACATAGCATAAAAGGCATCACTAATATATAAGCCTCTAACTACTCATCCAATCCAAGGGCTCATATTTCTTACATTACAGTATGGGCGACTCTCTAAGAACACTTCACTGGTTACTGTGTAGGGAATGATAAATAAGGGAATGTGTTCACTTAAATTTCTTTACTCTCTTAACCTTCAGAAAGGGTTTAACCTGAACCCTATCATTCAAACCAGGATTCATCCGCTCTCCACCTGATGATCCACCTGGTTTCACATTCCAAAGTTCTGTTAATGAGATCTCCTCCTCTAGGGTTCTGGTGAGGATTTGCAGAACATAGAATGTAAAACATGTTCAGGACCTGCTGCTCTATGGTGTCTGGCTAGAGCATTAACATCGAACCAATTCTAACCTGATAAGCGTGCTCTCTAATGCGTTCCTTTAGTATGCGATTGGTTTTCCCAATATATGCGCTGGGCATGCATTACAAATAGCCACATACACTATGTTCTTACTTGCAATTGGTATTAGTGTAAAAACTATACCTACGGGCGTTACAGGATGTATAAATTCAGTGCTTAAATTTATATAATTGCACTGATTGCATTTGCCACAAGGTACTGTGTTCACTGTTGGTCCTACCTTGCTATGTGACTTAGGCATGCATTTGGGTCTACATAAAAGATTCTTCAAATTAGAGTGATTCTTAAAACTCACTCTAGGTCTAGCACCTACTACATTACTGACCATCTTATCTGATAATAAAATGTCCCAATGTTTATACAAGAGGCCCTTTATTTCCAAGCTAGCTTTACTGAAAGACAGAGTCGCTCTGACTTCATTCGTGGGCAGTGTTATAGTCTCGGGTTGTTCCATTTGTTCTAAAAAGTATGGTCTCGCTCTACTAGATCTTAATTGGTCCACTACCCTTATAGTCTCATTGATGTCCCTTTCACTATAACCCCTGAACAAGAACTTCTCCTTAAGCTCTTGTACTTCTCTCTTGTAAAATTCCTCATCTGGGTTAAGTCTGGACACTCTCATGAATTGTCCCTTTAGGACATTGTTAAACACATGTAAGGGGTGCATACTTAGCCTGTGTAACAGTGTATTTCTATGACACCCTTTTCTATGTATAGGCATTCAACATGCCATTAGACAGTCTGTATATCTCTCGTAAAAGATATGTTCGTGTAAGAGAAATTAAGCGTAAATTTCAAGAAATCTGTGGATGTATCCAAATAGGAAACTAAACTTCTAAGTGTGTCTTAGTCCCCAACCACACAAAAGAGATCATCCACGAACCTACGGTACAAGCCCACAAACTCCTGGAAATAAATATTCTCATGTAAGTGTTTTCTTCCCACATGGCCATCACTAAGTTGGCGTAGCTATTGGCACAAGATGTGCCCATAGCTACGCCATCTCTCTGAAGGTAAGTCTCATCCCCAAAGATAAATACATTGTTGGTTAGAATTGTCTCAAGCAGAAGGGCTATTAAATCAACTTTCTTGTTGGAAAAATGTGAATGCTTCCGTAGATATTCCAAGATAAACCTAATACCAATCTCATTCGGGATAACCGTGAACAAGCTCACAACATCCAAAGTCACCAAAAGAAAGGGTTGATCATCACTCAGTTGTTTCGTATAAGTATACAAATATAACAAAAATTGCTTGCTGTCTTTAAGTATTGTCTTATTCTCATCTACTAAAGGTCTAAGCAGATCCTCAGTGTAGAGTGAAAGTGGCTCTGTGACCCAACCCTGACCTGCCACAATTGGTCTCATGGGTGGGTCTAATCTGGATTTGTGTATCTTTGGCAGTCCCTGAATGATTGGTATAATTGGATCCTTAACTCTAAAGAACTCATATAGTTCCTTCGTAATATCTAGGGACATAATAAGGTCATCTAAAGTGTAATAAACACTAAATACCTTCTCAACCAATGTTTGATGGTCAATTTTTTGATAAAACTCATCATCATTTAAGAGTTGTTTCATTTTCTCATTGTAATATATAGTATTCATCAACACTATAGGACCACCCTTGTCGGCTGGTCTAATAATTATTGATTCATCATGTCTTAAATCATTTAGTGCTTTCCTTTGGAGATAATTCAAGTTCTGTCCGTGTCTTGTAACTTTTCTATCTTGAAAATATTTATAAATATCATTTTCTAATACTCTGCCAAAGACCTCAATAGTGGGGTGCAGCTGCGGGATATAGGTACTATTTGCTCTGAATTTAGTATATCCAGCACTACTTTCCTTCTGCCCAAAATCCAATTTTAATTGTATGTTTCTAATGAATAATTTTGTATCAATAATGGTATCAACTAAATCACTTTCCTTAGTTGGAATGAAGTTAAGACCTTTATTCAGAACCTGTACCTCATACTCACTCAATACTCTATTAGATAAATTAATAACTAATGAATTTGTCTCTCCCACATCTTTTTTAGTGTGGGTCCTTGTTGTGCTTCTACAGAGCCCTTCGCTTCTGCCTGCCTCTGCTGGCAGACCGTTTCCTTCCCAAAAATGATGGTCTTGGGCTATAGGGAGGAGTATGTACATTATTCGTTGTTAAAGAAGTATTACTAATCTTGGTCTAACCACCACATCACTTTGTGGTATATTATTATCAATAGCTCTATTAATGCGAGGCGTTGATTCCTCCCTTATACCATCAGCTTCTGACTCACCATTATCATCACCTTGTGTATTAGTGAGTAATTCCCTACACTAGAACTATTCACTTTACCCATATTCAAAACAGCGTTCCCTACATGCGTGGCCTGCCTATCTTTGGGCCCATTGCTGTCATTGATACAACACGTTGGCGTTGAAGTGGATGTGTTGGATGCATCCTCAACACAACTCACGCCTGCCCTGACACTAAGTGAGCCTTTATTAAGCTGTTGGTTTACGTATTTTCGAGATGTTACATTAGCATAACTACGTGATAGATTGTTCAAACCATTAGCATTTTGTACATAATTACTGTTCTCCCTCGGCCAAGTAAAAACATTATTATTTCTAAAATCACGTGTATCTCTTGTAATTTTAACCTTCTTTTGATCAAACAAATGTTTCTCCAATAACATGACATCATCAACTACTTTCTCAAGTCTAAGCGTAAAAACATTTTCAGTATATTTTAGTTTAAAGTCATTAAACAGTCTGTTTACCAAGAGTCTCAGTCTATTTTCCTCCGGCGTATGGTATTCAACTAAAAGTTTCATGTAACTGAAGCTCAACTCAAGTTTTCAAGTTTGTGTGACCGGAGAGGAGAATCCGTTCGTTGGTTTTGAACCTTAACGTTGAAGACAGCACGGATAATAACAGCGACGTGAATAATTTAAATGCCACGAAAGACTTACAAGATTTTGAGACTGCATTTATTAAACTAAAGAAATTACAAGTACAAAGGCATTACTTTGAAACTTGTTTAACAAGGAAAATTATTCCGCGTGGGCTTCGCATTTTGAAGATGCCCACGTCGGGTAATCAGTTGCCGGACTTATTGTATCGCTGGCAGCAGCTCAATCTTGAGTTGAGCTTCAGTTACATGAAACTTTTAGTTGAATACCATACGCCGGAGGAAAATAGACTGAGACTCTTGGTAAACAGACTGTTTAATGACTTTAAACTAAAATATACTGAAAATGTTTTTACGCTTAGACTTGAGAAAGTAGTTGATGATGTCATGTTATTGGAGAAACATTTGTTTGATCAAAAGAAGGTTAAAATTACAAGAGATACACGTGATTTTAGAAATAATAATGTTTTTACTTGGCCGAGGGAGAACAGTAATTATGTACAAAATGCTAATGGTTCGAACAATCTATCACGTAGTTATGCTAATGTAACATCTCGAAAATACGTAAACCAACAGCTTAATAAAGGCTCACTTAGTGTCAGGGCAGGCGTGAGTTGTGTTGAGGATGCATCCAACACATCCACTTCTACGCCAACGTGTTGTATCAATGACAGCAATGGGCCCAAAGATAGGCAGGCCACGCATGTAGGGAACGCTGTTTTGAATATGGGTAAAGTGAATAGTTCTAGTGTAGGGAATTACTCACTAATACACAAGGTGATGATAATGGCAAGTCAGAAGCTGATGGTATAAGGAGGAATCAACGTCTCGCATTAATAGAGCTATTGATAATAATATACCACAAAGTGATGTGGTGGTTAGACCAAGATTAGTAATACTTCTTTAACAACGAATAATGTACATACTCCGCTCCCTATAGCCCAAGACCATCATTTTTGGGAAGGAAACGGTCTGCCAGCAGAGGCAGGCAGAAGCGAAGGGCTCTGTAGAAGAACAACAAGGACCCACACTAAAAAAGATGTGGGAGAGACAAATTCATTAGTTATTAATTTATCTAATAGAGTATTGAGTGAGTATGAGGTACAGGTTCTGAATAAAGGTCTTAACTTCATTCCAACTAAGGAAAGTGATTTAGTTGATACCATTATTGATACAAAATTATTCATTAGAAACATACAATTAAAATTGGATTTTGGGCAGAAGGAAAGTAGTGCTGGATATACTAAATTCAGAGCAAATAGTACCTATATCCCGCAGCTGCACCCCACTATTGAGGTCTTTGGCAGAGTATTAGAAAATGATATTTATAAATATTTTCAAGATAGAAAAGTTACAAGACACGGACAGAACTTGAATTATCTCCAAAGGAAAGCACTAAATGATTTAAGACAGGATGAATCAATAATTATTAGACCAGCTGACAAGGGTGGTCCTATAGTGTTGATGAATACTATATATTACAATGAGAAAATGAAACAACTCTTAAATGATGATGAGTTTTATCAAAAAATTGACCATCAAACATTGGTTGAGAAGGTATTTAGTGTTTATTACACTTTAGATGACCTTATTATGTCCCTAGATATTACAAAGGAACTATATGAGTTCTTTAGAGTTAAGGATCCAATTATACCAATCATTCAGGGACTGCCAAAGATACACAAATCCAGATTAGACCCACCCATGAGACCAATTGTGGCAGGTCAGGGTTGGGTCACAGAGCCACTTTCACTCTACACTGAGGATCTGCTTAGACCTTTAGTAGATGAGAATAAGACAATACTTAAAGATAGCAAGCAATTTTTGTTAGATTTGTATACTTATACGAAACAACTGAGTGATGATCAACCCTTTCTTTTGGTGACTTTGGATGTTGTGAGCTTGTTCACGGTTATCCCGAATGAGATTGGTATTAGGTTTATCTTGGAATATCTACGGAAGCATTCACATTTTTCCAACAAGAAAGTTGATTTAATAGCCCTTCTGCTTGAGACAATTCTAACCAACAATGTATTTATCTTTGGGGATGAGACTTACCTTCAGAGAGATGGCGTAGCTATGGGCACATCTTGTGCCAATAGCTACGCCAACTTAGTGATGGCCATGTGGGAAGAAAAACACTTACATGAGAATATTTATTTCCAGGAGTTTGTGGGCTTGTACCGTAGGTTCGTGGATGATCTCTTTTTTGTGTGGTTGGGGGACGAAGACACACTTAGAAGTTTAGTTTCCTATTTGGATACATCCACAGATTTCTTGAAATTTACGCTTAATTTCTCTTACACGAACATATCTTTTTTAGACGTAGAGATATACAGACTGTCTAATGGCATGTTGAATATGTCTATACATAGAAAAGGGTGTCATAGAAATACACTGTTACACAGGCGAAGTATGCACCCCTTACATGTGTTTAACAATGTCCTAAAGGGACAATTCATGAGAGTGTCCAGACTTAACCCAGATGAGGAATTTTACAAGAGAGAAGTACAAGAGCTTAAGGAGAAGTTCTTGTTCAGGGGTTATAGTGAAAGGGACATCAATGAGACTATAAGGGTAGTGGACCAATTAAGATCTAGTAGAGCGAGACCATACTTTTTAGAACAAATGGAACAACCCGAGACTATAACACTGCCCACGAATGAAGTCAGAGCGACTCTGTCTTTCAGTAAAGCTAGCTTGGAAATAAAGGGCCTCTTGTATAAACATTGGGACATTTTATTATCAGATAAGATGGTCAGTAATGTAGTAGGTGCTAGACCTAGAGTGAGTTTTAAGAATCACTCTAATTTGAAGAATCTTTTATGTAGACCCAAATGCATGCCTAAGTCACATAGCAAGGTAGGACCAACAGTGAACACAGTACCTTGTGGCAAATGCAATCAGTGCAATTATATAAATTTAAGCACTGAATTTATACATCCTGTAACGGCCCGTAGGTATAGTTTTTACACTAATACCAATTGCGCAAGTAAGAACATAGTGTATGTGGCTATTTGTAATGCATGCCCAGCGTACTATATTGGGAAAACCAATCGTACACTAAAGGAACGCATTAGAGAGCACGTTTATCAGGTTAGAATTGGTTCGGATGTTAATGCTCTAGCCAGACACCATAGAGCAGCAGGTCCTGAACATGTTTTTACATTCTATGTTCTGCAAATCCTCACTCAGAACCCTAGAGGAGGAGATCTCATTAACAGAACTTTGGAATGTGAAACCAGGTGGATCATCAGGTGGAGAGCGGATGAATCCCCTGGTTTGAATGATAGGGTTCAGGTTAAACCCTTTCTGAAGGGTAAGAGAGTAAAGAAATTTAAGTGAACACATTCCCTTATTTATCATTCCCTACACAGTAACCAGTGAAGTGTTCTTAGAGAGTCGCCCATACTGTAATGTAAGAAATATGAGCCCTTGGATTGGATGAGTAGTTAGAGGCTTATATATTAGTGATGCCTTTTATGCTATGTTTTGTTTATGTACATGTAACCATGTTAAATGGGTGTGATCGCAGTTGCGATCTATGATAGCATTCATTCATGTGTTTTGATGCAACACTCCACATGACATTTTATTTATTTTAATGAATATGTTTATAATATGTTATATATATTTTTTAGTATTTTTATATTGTTTTTAGTACTAGGAATGAAGTTGCTTAAATCAATGGACTTTTCATGTCTACATTTTGTAACAAACTAGGATGTGACGTAGATAAACCCTCTAAGTGGAACATGCTGTTGATGTAGAGTTTTTAACCAATCATAACCCATGGAGGGGTTTTTAAAAGCATTGGAGTACTATGCACATTAATATAAGTCTGAAGAAGCCCGTTGGCGAAAGCGCTTACTTTGTGTTAAATAAAGGTCTTGACAGTTTTATCAGTGGTCTATTCTTGAAGTTTATATATATTTTTTGGAACTTTATTGCATTCTATTGCCAGTAGGGAACAACGTATATGCTGCTTGGATTACACTTTTATATACTCCTTACGTTGGTTCCCGTTTCCACCGGAGTGCTACTCTGCATTGGGATTTTATTTGTATTTTACATTTTGTCGGTGAAGCACTCTAGGAGGATGGCGAACGTCAACCCTCAGAGCATTGAATTGCCATACGTTCCATTAGTGCCGGAGAGAGTAAACAAGTTCACGGAACGTTTTCAAGTTTGTGTGACCGGAGAGGAGAATCCGTTCGTTGGTTTTGAACCTAACGTTGAAGGCAGCACGGATAATAACAGCGACGTGAATAATCTAAATGCCACGAAAGACTTACAAGATTTTGAGACTGCATTTATTAAACTAAAGAAATTACAAGTACAAAGGCATTACTTTGAAACTTGTTTAACAAGGAAAATTATTCCGCGTGGGCTTCGCATTTTGAAGATGCCCACGTCGGGTAATCAGTTGCCGGACTTATTGTATCGCTGGCAGCAGCTCAATCTTGAGTTGAGCTTCAGTTACATGAAACTTTTAGTTGAATACCATACGCCGGAGGAAAATAGACTGAGACTCTTGGTAAACAGACTGTTTAATGACTTTAAACTAAAATATACTGAAAATGTTTTTACGCTTAGACTTGAGAAAGTAGTTGATGATGTCATGTTATTGGAGAAACATTTGTTTGATCAAAAGAAGGTTAAAATTACAAGAGATACACGTGATTTTAGAAATAATAATGTTTTTACTTGGCCGAGGGAGAACAGTAATTATGTACAAAATGCTAATGGTTCGAACAATCTATCACGTAGTTATGCTAATGTAACATCTCGAAAATACGTAAACCAACAGCTTAATAAAGGCTCACTTAGTGTCAGGGCAGGCGTGAGTTGTGTTGAGGATGCATCCAACACATCCACTTCTACGCCAACGTGTTGTATCAATGACAGCAATGGGCCCAAAGATAGGCAGGCCACGCATGTAGGGAACGCTGTTTTGAATATGGGTAAAGTGAATAGTTCTAGTGTAGGGGAATTACTCACTAATACACAAGGTGATGATAATGGCGAGTCAGAAGCTGATGGTATAAGGGAGGAATCAACGTCTCGCATTAATAGAGCTATTGATAATAATATACCACAAAGTGATGTGGTGGTTAGACCGAAGATTAGTAATACTTCTTTAACAACGAATAATGTACATACTCCGTTCCCTATAGCCCAAGACCATCATTTTTTGGGAAGGAAACGGTCTGCCAGCAGAGGCAGGCAGAAGCGGAAGGGCTCTGTAGAAGAACAACAAGGACCCACACTAAAAAAGATGTGGGAGAGACAAATTCATTAGTTATTAATTTATCTAATAGAGTATTGAGTGAGTATGAGGTACAGGTTCTGAATAAAGGTCTTAACTTCATTCCAACTAAGGAAAGTGATTTAGTTGATACCATTATTGATACAAAATTATTCATTAGAAACATACAATTAAAATTGGATTTTGGGCAGAAGGAAAGTAGTGCTGGATATACTAAATTCAGAGCAAATAGTACCTATATCCCGCAGCTGCACCCCACTATTGAGATCTTTGGCAGAGTATTAGAAAATGATATTTATAAATATTTTCAAGATAGAAAAGTTACAAGACACGGACAGAACTTGAATTATCTCCAAAGGAAAGCACTAAATGATTTAAGACAGGATGAATCAATAATTATTAGACCAGCCGACAAGGGTGGTCCTATAGTGTTGATGAATACTATATATTACAATGAGAAAATGAAACAACTCTTAAATGATGATGAGTTTTATCAAAAAATTGACCATCAAACATTGGTTGAGAAGGTATTTAGTGTTTATTACACTTTAGATGACCTTATTATGTCCCTAGATATTACGAAGGAACTATATGAGTTCTTTAGAGTTAAGGATCCAATTATACCAATCATTCAGGGACTGCCAAAAATACACAAATCCAGATTAGACCCACCAATGAGACCAATTGTGGCAGGTCAGGGTTGGGTCACAGAGCCACTTTCACTCTACACTGAGGATCTGCTTAGACCTTTAGTAGATGAGAATAAGACAATACTTAAAGATAGCAAGCAATTTTTGTTAGATTTGTATACTTATACGAAACAACTGAGTGATGATCAACCCTTTCTTGTGGTGACTTTGGATGTTGTGAGCTTGTTCACGGTTATCCCGAATGAGATTGGTATTAGGTTTATCTTGGAATATCTACGGAAGCATTCACATTTTTCCAACAAGAAAGTTGATTTAATAGCCCTTCTGCTTGAGACAATTCTAACCAACAATGTATTTATCTTTGGGGATGAGACTTACCTTCAGAGAGATGGCGTAGCTATGGGCACATCTTGTGCCAATAGCTACGCCAACTTAGTGATGGCCATGTGGGAAGAAAAACACTTACATGAGAATATTTATTTCCAGGAGTTTGTGGGCTTGTACCGTAGGTTCGTGGATGATCTCTTTTTTGTGTGGTTGGGGGACGAAGACACACTTAGAAGTTTAGTTTCCTATTTGGATACATCCACAGATTTCTTGAAATTTACGCTTAATTTCTCTTACACGAACATATCTTTTTTAGACGTAGAGATATACAGACTGTCTAATGGCATGTTGAATACGTCTATACATAGAAAAGGGTGTCATAGAAATACACTGTTACACAGGCGAAGTATGCACCCCTTACATGTGTTTAACAATGTCCTAAAGGGACAATTCATGAGAGTGTCCAGACTTAACCCAGATGAGGAATTTTACAAGAGAGAAGTACAAGAGCTTAAGGAGAAGTTCTTGTTCAGGGGTTATAGTGAAAGGGACATCAATGAGACTATAAGGGTAGTGGACCAATTAAGATCTAGTAGAGCGAGACCATACTTTTTAGAACAAATGGAACAACCCGAGACTATAACACTGCCCACGAATGAAGTCAGAGCGACTCTGTCTTTCAGTAAAGCTAGCTTGGAAATAAAGGGCCTCTTGTATAAACATTGGGACATTTTATTATCAGATAAGATGGTCAGTAATGTAGTAGGTGCTAGACCTAGAGTGAGTTTTAAGAATCACTCTAATTTGAAGAATCTTTTATGTAGACCCAAATGCATGCCTAAGTCACATAGCAAGGTAGGACCAACAGTGAACACAGTACCTTGTGGCAAATGCAATCAGTGCAATTATATAAATTTAAGCACTGAATTTATACATCCTGTAACGGCCCGTAGGTATAGTTTTTACACTAATACCAATTGCGCAAGTAAGAACATAGTGTATGTGGCTATTTGTAATGCATGCCCAGCGTACTATATTGGGAAAACCAATCGTACACTAAAGGAACGCATTAGAGAGCACGTTTATCAGGTTAGAATTGGTTCGGATGTTAATGCTCTAGCCAGACACCATAGAGCAGCAGGTCCTGAACATGTTTTTACATTCTATGTTCTGCAAATCCTCACTCAGAACCCTAGAGGAGGAGATCTCATTAACAGAACTTTGGAATGTGAAACCAGGTGGATCATCAGGTGGAGAGCGGATGAATCCCCTGGTTTGAATGATAGGGTTCAGGTTAAACCCTTTCTGAAGGGTAAGAGAGTAAAGAAATTTAAGTGAACACATTCCCTTATTTATCATTCCCTACACAGTAACCAGTGAAGTGTTCTTAGAGAGTCGCCCATACTGTAATGTAAGAAATATGAGCCCTTGGATTGGATGAGTAGTTAGAGGCTTATATATTAGTGATGCCTTTTATGCTATGTTTTGTTTATGTACATGTAACCATGTTAAATGGGTGTGATCGCAGTTGCGATCTATGATAGCATTCATTCATATGTTTTGATGCAACACTCCACATGACATTTTATTTATTTTAATGAATATGTTTATAATATGTTATATATATTTTTTAGTATTTTTATATTGTTTTTAGTACTAGGAATGAAGTTGCTTAAATCAATGGACTTTTCATGTCTACATTTTGTAACAAACTAGGATGTGACGTAGATAAACCCTCTAAGTGGAACATGCTGTTGATGTAGAGTTTTTAACCAATCATAACCCATGGAGGGGGTTTTAAAAGCATTGGAGTACTATGCACATTAATATAAGTCTGAAGAAGCCCGTTGGCGAAAGCGCTTACTTTGTGTTAAATAAAGGTCTTGACAGTTTTATCAGTGGTCTATTCTTGAAGTTTATATATATTTTTTGGAACTTTATTGCGTTCTATTGCCAGTAGGGAACAACGTATATGCTGCTTGGATTACAGGATTACACTTTTATATACTCCTTACGTTGGTTCCCGTTTCCACCGGAGTGCTACTCTGCATTGGGATTTTATTTGTATTTGGCAAAGTGTTTTTGTTCTGATTTTATGTAGGACAAACGTCTCGCCCTTTAAGATTTAGGATTAGTGAACATCTTAGTGATATTAAAAATAAGAGGCTATCGAATGCTTTGTATAAACATACTATAACCCATAGCACTGCCAAGTTTCAGTTTACCATTATAGATAAAATCCAAGGAAATAAATCATGCAAAACAGGATGGCATTTTATTTTATATGAAAAAGAATCAAGTTGGATTGTCAGGCTGGGTGCTTTAAGACAGGCCTTAATGAACTCACTTAATTTGGTTTCAACCAATAAGCTCAAGACTCTAACTTAGTAGTGCACTGTTTAATGGTTGCATTATTCGTTGTTAGTTTATGGACTGAGGAAGGCTTTGTTACTGCTGAAACCGGTCTGCTTTACATTTTTGGGTTGCCACAATTAAAGTCCTGTTGTTTTAAACTTCCCTGGTGCTGAACTTTCTTTTTGGGTTCTTATGGATTACTTGATTTAGTCCGTGCACCTTGTCTGACTTGCGTGGTTTTGAGAGTGCTTGTTATCTGATCTAATCATGAGGGCTTTGGATCTGACCAAACCCTCCCCTGCTGTACCAATTCCTCCTCTGAGCCAGCCTTGGACCTTGGAGGCTGAATGTCCAGAGTTGATCTTGGTGGAACCATTGGAACCGAGACCTATCACAGGATCATCAAATCCGAACATTGCTCTGAAGTTCTCTGTTCCATCGGAACTTGAGGAGCCTAGGAGCCGACTCTCTCCAGTCGGGTCTGGAGAGGGGAGTCGGATCAGACAGTTGTCGGATCCGAACTTCCCTCTAGGGGCATCGTCTCTGGTGAGCTAGTCCCCTACGTCAGCCTCAGAGCTGTCCCCCTTGGTTCCGGGGATTCCCTCCAGTTCCTTGGATCGGGGGGGGGCCTTCGAGGTGATGAGGAGAGTGCTGTCTCCTCCGGCAGCTCCATTCTCGGGTCTGGACATTCATCCCCCAAAGGTACTAGTGTCTCTCTACCCTTGCATCCACAGGGTCATGGAGATCCTAAGCCTCAGGATGCCCCACAGGGAGCCCCCCTCTCTTCCGAAACCTCTCCAGAGTACCCCTCTGAGGAGGTCCCTTGGAAGAGGTTATGTAGGAGGAAGCATTAAGACTCCTTAGAGGAGTCTGTCACTCTGGATATAGACCTTGATGATGCTGAAGGGTCCCCATGGTCGCTTCCTGACGATGCCGCCTTTGGAGACAACTTGAAAATTGTAATACAAAAGGAGTGGTGTATATTTGTGTCTGTCAGATGTGTCAGAATTACTACATAGGTAAAACTGAGAAGTTTGGTATATTAGCAGTAGTACCACAGAAGATTAGGGGTGGTTAGTGGGAATTAGCATTAGAGCTTACAGAAATTTATTGGCTCATTAAATTAAATGCTAGTGTAGCACTAGGTCTAAGTGACAATGTTCCCCTGCTTCTTGTGCTGAACAAAAGAGCTCTAACCTTATAACGATGTGATACACTGTTTTAAAATGTCAAGAATTTTAATGCTTTGGATAACAAAACATAATATATTTTTTATGATCATCTACTGATTTTATGTACACAATATTATATGTTTGGATTTTTTATCTGTACTTTTGTAGTGTTATTGAAAATGGTTTGAGTTTTTGGAATAATGTGTGTTTAATAGGGCTATTACGTTGTTAATTAGATTATTGGTATAATGGTGGGTATATAAGGAGGAGTGTAATGGTTAGGTTTATTTATGTTCTGATGAAGTTCCAGAGTCTTCAAAAAGGGATGAAATTGTTTGCTTAACTGTTACGTCGAATAGTCTTTTTAATCTAATTGCTAACTGGTGTGGAGCTTATAGTGAAGTTAAAGCTTGAAGACACTGTTCGTTCATTATTCTGGTAATTTGTTGTGCCTTTTTCAAACTGTTCTTTGAGAGATGGCTGGAAGTCCACCAACTCTTCAGCGGAGGAGTCTGTGTACCTGAAGGCTTTTGAATCTCACCCCTCCTCCACTTGGGAGTCTCCACCTTTCGACAAACTTATTGGTTTAGTTTCTCGAAAGGCATGGGAGTCTCCAGATTCTGTGGAACCTGTTCCTCTGAGGCCAAATAAGTTCATTGCCTTCCCATCAGACAGCAATTTCCTAACAAAGGGAGTCCTGGTAGATGCTATGGTGGTGGCAGCAGCTACCAGGAAAGAACTTTCAGCGACGTCATCTTCAGTCCATCCACTGAACAAGGAGTCTCATGTGATCGACAGATATGGAAAGCGCATTTTCTCTTCAGCAACCTTTGCTGTTAGGTCGCTGAATTACCTGACTCATTTCACAAGGTTACAGAGAGATCTCCCAAAAGAGCTAGGAGATACTATTCAAGGCTCAGTAGCTGAAAAGTTTCCTCTCAGCTCTCTACCGTAAATTCAGTGGTCAGCTCTTCCATGAGACTGATTTCTTATGTAGCAGATGGAGCAAGCATAGCAGTGGGTTCAGGAATTTCCTTAAGGAGACATTCCTGGAAAGCGCTTGTGTGACTTTGCAGAACCCTTTAAATTTTCCTTTGTGAATGCCCCATTTGATGGCTCGTCCTTATTCAGGCCTAAAGTCAAGGACACACTAACCAGGTGTGAACAGGAAGGAAAGACACACTCTGCCGTAGGAGTCCATTTTTCCGTACCAACCAGACACTACCCCAAAGGTCAGAAAGGTAGTGGGAAAATGTGGTTTTGAAAATCCCAGAGAGCTTTCCAGGACACACGTGGTGATTCTTCCCCTGGAGCAGAGGTTGAAGTATTAATGGAAGATGCCGACCATGCAGCAGACAGGGTCCAGTAAATCAGGGCAACAGAGAATCTTTCTATTTTAAGCCCTTTCAGCACTCCTGAATATAGGCCCGCCTGTCCATCTCTGGAGGCACTCGGGGCCACTTATCTTTGTACCCAATAGTCTGGCTGACAACAAAAGACAAGTGAGTACAAAGCATCATATCCAGATGTTACTCCATACGCTTTTCCCTCCCCCTCCCAAATATTAAAAAGATCCCAGACATCCCACCCAGTCAAAGGGAACAGGCAACTCGAGAAATTCAAATGTTGCTAGACAAGAGAGTCATCCAGACAGTCCCCACAGACCAAATAGGATCGGGAACTTACTCAAAGTTCTTTTTAGTTCCATAGAAAACAGGGGCCTGGAGACCAATTCTGTATCTCAGCAACCTAAACAAATTGGAAAGAAAGTCCAAGTTCTGGATGGTAACACTGCAGTCAATACTCCCATTCTTGGGACAAGACAATTGGATGTGCTCTTTAGACCTTCAGGATGCGTACTACCACATAAAAATGGACAGGTGGTCCAGGAGACACCTGCACTTTCGGCTGGGAGCCAGCCTTTACTAGTTTTCAGCTCTGCCCTTTGGCTTCACTACAGTCCCCAGAGTGTTCACCAAGTGTATGGCATTAGTCGTGGCTCACTTGAGACACCTAGGATTCCGAGTGTTTCCATACCTAGATGACTGGCTCCTAACTGCTACCACCGAGCATCTACTATCAAAATCAAGAGACTCCACCTTGCAGCTCTGATTTCAATTATGGATCACAATAAACTGTGAAAAATCTGCCTTGCTGCCCTCTGAGTATCGTTTTTATAGGAGCAGAACTAGATACAACAAACATGATGGCCAAACTCCCTCCAGAAAGGGTACAAGTTATACAATGTCATATCCCAAATCTTCTTTTCCAGAAAAGAGCGCAAGCAAGAACAGTCCTAAAAGTCTTGGGACCTCTCAGGGTGTGAGGGGGGGCATTATCTGGGAAAGGCAGTCCAAGGCACTTGGCAGGATCACAAGGCCCATTTGCACATCAATGTCCTAGACATGAGAGCAGTTCTTCTAGCGTTGCAAGCATTCCAGGACTCTCTTCCGATGGGAACTATTGCAATACAGACAAACAACATGTCTGTGGTATGGTACATAAACAAGGAGGAACCAGATCTTTACGCCCTTTGCCAGGAGGTCCCGAGAGTATGGCAGTGGGTGACCTCCTCTCACATCCCTGGGAAATCCAACTTGATAGCAGACAGACTCAGCAGAGCGATTCTGATGCCTCGAGTGGTCCCTAAAACAAGAAGTAGCTGAAAAGATTTTCCGCAAATGGGACCAGCCTTGCTGTGATCTTTTTGCCACATCCATGAATGCCAAATGCAGCAGCTACTTTGCCCTTATCCCCCCCTCCGGGAGAGTCACCAAGGGATGCACTTGTACATAATTAGCCCACAGATCTCCTCTATGCCTTTCTTCCCTTTCCATTGAGACCTAAAGTTCTTCAGAAAGCCAGTTACTTGGGAAGGAACTTGATACTCATCACCCCATACTGGCTTTGTCAAATCTGGTTCTCCTTCCTTGGCCTTATCTTCGGGAGGACCCTTAGATTTTGGACCCAGTTCCGGACCTTCTGACCCGTGCATCAGGAACGCTCCATCCCTCTCTTCAATCTCTCAAGTTGACAGCTTGGCTGCTCCGATTCCAACCATAACCAGCCTCCCTAATCTTTCTTTTTCAGTAAAACAAATCCTTATTTCTTCTCATAAGGCTTCAACAAGAAAGATCTATACAAACAAATAGAAAAGATTTTCTTCATGGGCTTCAGATAATCACATTGATCTGTTTTCTGCCCCAGTAGCTTACATTCTAGAATTCTTGCCAAAACTATTCCGTGAAGGGGCAGGTGCAGCTACTATTCCAATTCAGTTAGCGGCGATATCCAATTTCCATTTAGGTGAACCAGGCCTCAATATTATGTCACACAGACTATACAAAGCCTTTCTAAAAGGTACCTTTTTATTAAGACCACCTATTAGAGACCCTTCAGCACCATGGGACTTAAATATTGTCTTATCCCATTGAGTTTTCCCCCGTTAGCCAGCATCATCCTGCAATCTCAAATTTTTGTCTTGGAAAACTATTATTTTGATAGCTATTACTTCTGCTAGAAGAGTGTCAGAGATGCAAGCCTTGTCAGTAAAGCCCCCTACATGATTTTCCATAGGGGACAGAGTATCCTTACAAACAAACCCCTCCTTTTTACTCAAAATTTGTTCAGAATCTAAATTAAACCAATCCATAGAACTACCAGTGTTTTTCCCTAACTATGAGAATAAGGCAGAACACATGCTGCACCAACTGGACGTACATAGACAATTATGCTTCCAGCTACATAGGACAAAGCACTTCAGAAAATCTGACCAACTATTTATATCCTTTTCAGATTCAAGGAAAGGTCCCCCAGTTTCTAAAGTGACACTTTCAAAATGGCTCTCAAATTGTAACCTTTGTTTGCAAATCTCAAAACAAAGATTTTTTCCCATAAAATAAAACGTCATTCTACAAGGGCAATTGCAACCTCTTCCACCTTTCGGGCTAGATTGCCCATTGATACCGTCTGTGCTGCAGCAACATTGGCAAGGCCACATACCTTTATCACTCATTACAAAGTTGATTTGGCCTCCAGGAACAGGGTCTCTTTGGTTCCACAGTTCTGAAGAATATTCTCCCTTGAGCCACCCAAGAAAGATGGTGCTGGGGATGCTGTCCCAACTTGCTAAGAATAAAGGCGAGATAATACAACATCACAAAGAAGTTATGTAGTCACCATAACATTCCGTGTGTGTTGTCCATCTCTCCTTCATTCTTACATCCCACCCTCCTTCCCCCAACCTTTTGCTCCTGGAAGACTGAGTTGATACAATTAGGTACTAGTGTTCTCTGGCCTTCTTGATTGCTCTATTAAGTATTAAGCTATCCTTATTTTGGAATTACTTTGTATAACTGCAGACAAGATCTGGGGAGCTCTCCTGGTGCATGATGGGATAGGGGATAGTGAAAGACCTTGAGCTGGTGTACAACACCGAGTTGGATCTGAACCCAAGATGCTAAGAATGAAGGCGAGATGGATAACACACATGGAACGTTATGGTGAGTACATAATTTCTTTTTATGCTCACTCCATTAAATTAATAAAGGAAAAGAAAACTCTACATCCAGATGCATTAAAGAGAATTCCATTAAATGATTTTTTTTTTTTAAGGACACATGGCTATATCTCCTGCCCCATCCGTTTTTTGTCTGTAGCAGAAGGCATCCTTAAGATTAGTGTAAGAGACAGAATTTCTGTACAAACCAATTCCTTAAAAATCCAATAATGTCTCAAACATATTTTGTCCAAAGCAAGACCTGTTTTGAAACAGATGTTGAGAAGGACAGTCATAGACAGAATTCCTTCACCTTTCAGTGCAGCTGGGTATTGTTTCAGATTTGTATCTTTTCATTCTCAAAAAAAAAAAAAAAAAAGATTTGACGTGCAAACATTCAAAATGACAACTCTGTGCATCCTCATACTTCTTATTCTGCAGGACTTCTGGATGATGATTTAGATATGAAAGATAAGCACCAGAATGTTCTAGTTTATAAACATTACATTTTTCAGATTTCAAATGGAAGAGAATACATTTTCAGCTTTTAGTTCTCTTTTATTTAATTCTACAGGTGCCTAGTCCTGGCATTAACAGTTGTCAGTTTGCAAAGTATTCATATTTACCCTTACTTAGATTGTATAATCTGTGATCAGTCTAGGTAGCAGTCCCAGCATCACCACTCAATGCCATTGCCTTTTCTACTTACTTAGGCCTTACCATTAGTGAAAAATCTAATCTGCATCCTCAACAGAAGATGTTTCTGAATAAGTGATTCAGTGAAAAAGACTTTTTCTGAATCAGTCTGGGATAGCATTTATAATCAGCAGTGTTCTTCAGCAGCAAGAATTTTATTAACAGTTGCTGGTCACATGTCTGCTTTACTACAGGAATAGTACAGCCCAGCTGCAAAGCATGATGTCATTACACATCTGCCTAAAATAACATTTCCTTAAACTATGAAGGACTATCAGCATGTCTCCACTTTGTCCACTGGCAAAGATCCTTGAGAAGGTCCTCTACAAACAGCTTATCAAACACTTCTTTCTGTTAAGCAGCATGGCTCCAGAAACACCTTTAGCACTACTACAGCTGTACTATCTGCAACTGGTATCATATACAGTAAGATCAGTACCGGCATAATCATTTCCTGAATATTTGGAAACATGACTAGGGTATTTGAAACAGTAAACAGCCTGCTTTAGCATTAAATCGGAAAATATTAACTTTGGACTGAATGCTCTTACCTGGTTCCAAAGTTATCTGGAGAATTCCTCGCAAACAATATTCTCTCTGCAGTAGGTACCCTCAACACTGGAGTTCCTCAAGGCTCTGTATTTGGACTCCTGATCTTCTCCCTTTTCATTAATGACCTTACTGATTACCTATCCAAATTATTCCTCATTTTATGTGCAGATGACATCCTCTTACCAGAGTCCAACAAATGCCTACCATCCTTACAAACTAAGTTGACACAATCATTCTGTCAGTTTTGCAGCTGGGCTATAAGTACCAAATTCTTGAATAACTACAAAAAATGTAATGATCTTTGCATCTCCACATAAATTATCCCAACTGAATGGAATTACCATCACTGATAATCAAAACAGTATCATTCCATTTATGACAGAAGACACAATGAAAGACTAACAAGTACTTCTGCACTGGTGTGATGTAACTGAATTTGTGGCAAACTAATGTGACCAAATATGGAATGGCCAAAATGTTAATGTTATTGTGGGATTCTGCAGGTGGTAACTGAAAAGGGAAAATATTGACCTTAATTGTAGTCAGAGTAATTCCCCAGATGTCAATGAATAATGTATTTCTGTTTGTTTCAGGAGCTATCTCATGGACATGCAGGAAGTGGGCCTAGATATGACATTCCCTGAAAGTGAAGGTACTGTGTTACATGTCTGTAAAGTTCCACAGTGTTTTGTGGAAAGGGAAGCCAATGAGCTGCGTCGAGGGAGGCAGACCATAACTAAAACTGCCGTGGAGGTGAGGGGACTTACTTTGATTTACATGTACACTAGAAAAGATAATATTTACTAGAACAATGTGCGACTTTTGCAATGTAAGCTGTAATTCTGAAATCTGAATTTTAATACAATGCAATTTAGTGTTTGTGAAGAACAGAAAGCACAGTGCTTGATATATAATTGTAAAGATTTCAGTCTGCTGTTAGTGTATTGGAAAATTCCTACTTCACATAAAAAGGTGCTAATAGAAAGTATTGGTTGGGTGGTGGTGGGATTTTCTCAGAAGAACAAACCCTCCTGTAGATTCTTCTTGAAAGCAGGGATTGGATCAGATATTGAAATTTCTCAAAACATATGGGAACATTTGTTGAGTCTTTTGAAGCATATAAAACATTGGGACAGTATCATTTAGCAAACTGGCAAGAGATAGAAAAATCTTGATGACTGGATGGGAGATAGGAAATTCACCCCGGGTGTCACTTCTGTGGCTCTGCTTGACAGGGGCACAGGAAAATAATTTTCTTGGGTGGCAAAAGCCAGGGTACCATTTGGCTAGGCTTATATAGGCCCTAGGGCCAATAGCCTAGTACCTACCTATGATAGTAAGCATTTAACAAGTTTCACTTTTTCGAGGGATGAGAAAAGTAATTTTGAATAAAGGCTAAAGTTTAGATATTCAGGCATTTGGACTTAAGCTTGAAGAAATGTCTAGAGATTTGAGGCAAAATGCTTTTGATAGAGGAAATATGAAAGAGCAAATTACATAGAAATAAATGGAAATTGTTGAATAATACATAATTTTCAGGAGGAGGAGTGAAGTTTAAGGCAAGGTGGGAATTGAGCAATTTATGTAATTTTGGACTGATATAAAAAAGAAAACGGGATGTATAATGTATGTAAATGAAAACACGTTAGTCTGGTTTGTTTTCTTTTCTGTCAGTGATGTTGCCTATGTCTGTAGTGATTATTTAATAGAAGTGTTTAAAAAAAGAAGAGCAAGCAGAAAATGAAAAAAAATGCAATGTTGATTTAGGATTATTGTGACAGAGGATGTAAAATCTAAAAAGATGATATACAAACAGCCAAGGAATAGTGTGGGGGGGGAAGGTTGTAGAGAAATGTAGAAAAGGACAGAAAAACTGGTGAAGCAGGGGTGTAGAGAAGGCTGGCAGAAGAAAGGGTGAAAGAAGACAGGGGAGCGTGGGAATTGCTTATTGATTGCAGAGGATACCAAACATCAGGAAATACAAGAATAAGCAGAGGTAATATGTGAGTAGTTTGCTATGATATTTATAAATCAGCAGCTGAAAGAAGTGTTCAGTTGCCATGATAAGGAGTGAATTGATAAATCTTCTCTAAGTAAGGAAGAATTGGAAATGAAACCAGAGAGGCTTAGGAAACAAGGTACAGGGAATGTATTTATTGCCCCCTCAGATTTGAAGATAGTAGAAATGAATTTATCTTGTTATTCATAGGTTGGTACTAGGCTATCGGCCCTAGGGCCTATACAAGCCTAGCCATGACAATTCCCTGGATATTTCTTCCCACAATATTTACTTCCCTGGACCCCTGTCTAGCAGGGCAACTGACGTGATCCCCGGGGTGAATTATATAGGCCCTAGGGCCAAGGAGGCGCTCTGCTTGACATGTATGGGCAGTCTATTCCAGAGTATGGGGAGTCTCTGAGTCAGGAACCTATCCCTCCAGCATGTTTTGTTCATTGTGATGACAAGGTTTAGATCCCTGGAGTGTGTGGCTCTGAGGGATTGGGATTTCTTTAAGTGAAGCATGTCCAACAGCTCAGGGCTTGACATGGCCTTGTATGTTAAGCAGGGATCGTCTCTGAGTAGACAATATGCCACAGAGTATAGCTGGAGTTTTTTTAGATGGTCAGCATAGGGCATCTGCTTTAGGCCTGTGATTCTTTTAGTGAGGTATTTCTGCAGCCTTTCCAGCTGTTGCAGATCTTTATTCAAGTGTAATATTGCACTTTGCATTTTGATAACTGTGCAAAACATGCAGTCCTTATCACTTTTAAACATAGAATAAGTGTACTTCTCTGCATGCATTTCTCTGTAATAAAAGTTATTTTAATGAAGAAAACTAGACCAGTGAGCAGAAGGCAGTTTTGCAACTGATGTAGATCAGTTTCAGGAAAGCAGAATGTAAACACAGAAGACTTCCACCGTTTCTAAGGAAAATCCTAGGGAAATTAATATAAAACCTTTCCAAAAAAGTGGGAGTCATAGTATGATAAGGCCAGTTAACAGTCTGTAGTCTGCCAGATGAAACCTATGTAGGCTGCTCCATGTGCGGCAGATAACTGTTATTAAAGTTTATCTGTTTTAAGTCATACAGCATGTTACTGTGCTAACAGTACAAGGCAGCCTAGGTATTCTGTACGCATCTGAGCTAAGGCTATCCATGTCATTTTTGTTTTTTGTTTTTATTAGGATGTGATCCTTATGTCTGGCACTTTGTACAGAGGGTTAAATCAGTGAACTGTAGTTTCTGTGGTACAAGGTTTGATTCCCTTTCTTTTGCCTACTGTGTGACCTTGAGCAAGTCAGTTATCTGACAGTGCTTGGGGGCAGCAACATGGAATTTGGGGTTGACTCCTCAGTGGTCCCCTGGACTGCAACCCTAGTAATTTCTTATGAAACTAAACTATGTGTAGTAAATTTAGTAATCATTATGAACTGTAAAGCTTTTATTCTGAACAAGATATGAACAAGCTATTTAACATGAGAGATATTTTGTGATGCAGATGGAATGCTGCTGTTTAAGCTGCCAGTGAGCTAGATGTCAGAGAGGCAGCTAAATGGAAAGGGTGGGAGGGAGGAGAATTTCAATGACTGATGACTGGGAGGGGGATCTGCCTGGTAACCTCAAGTGGCAACTGAGGAGCTTACAGTAGGCAGGCAACTGAGTCATAGTTAAGACAGGTGACCAAAGCATAGGATTTGTGCATTTTCTCCACTAAAGTAGCTGGATGTTAGGCTTCAAGGAGTGGGAAAAAAGCAAAATAGGTCACAGTACAAAAGCTAAGCTCTGAAACATGATGCGTTTTGGAACATGCTTGCCGCTCGTCCGGTCAAGATAAAACAGATGAACAGGTGTAGGTTCAGTTCAAGCAGCTTTATTATATACACACACATCAGGATTAAGGCTTAGTAACTTAAACTTAAATTAACTTATAAACAGACTGACTACTACATTCCTACATGTTAACACTCTGGCTGTTTTCTCAAAATGGCACTGGTGCCTGCACATCCTCACTATTTATATGCACTTGCCTACACTTCTTAAAGTTACAACACATGCTCTGTTCTACATCCTCCCTCTTTTAGAAATAGGTCATGCACTAAAATGACAGCATTCATCAACATGCAGTTATACAGAACTAATGCTTTGACATGCCGTCATACAAAACTAAACACAAATAAAACAATCATGTCCACGTTGCTGTGTATTTTACACTAGGTCTAGAAATATGACCTATTCATGTAACATAAAAATTAGAATTGGATCTAGCAACAGGGACTGTCTTTAAGGAATGTTCAACTTGGGGACATCTGGGACATCATCAGGAACGAGAATATGTACTGACACATTTTCATTGTCTGAGTTGCTCTGAGATCTAGAGTCTGTATCATAGGTACATTGCTGCAATATTGATTCAGACACAGGAAGAAGATGCCTGCGGTTTCTTCTGTATTCTGTGCTCTCAGATTCCACTAAGTAGGAAATCTGCTCAGCATATATACCTCTCACTTCACCAATTTGATCAAAGCTTTTTGCCGTTTGCATCCTCACTGTCTCTCCTCTTATCGGACGAAGAAATCTGCTTGTTTTAACATAGCTGAATTTCTGAAAGGAATGCTTCTTAAATAGTTGGACTTGGATTGTTCTGTTGTTTTTTCCATTAGGCACCAACAAACTAGAACTGATAGGCAAGGTTGTTCTGGTTTGCCTAGATAGAAGTCTCTGAGCTGATGAGCCAAGTAGGTTGTCACGGGGTATATTTCTGAGATTAAGTAAATTGAAGAAGATATTGGTATTGTCGTGCTTTGACCTCTCTAGTTATTTTGAGGCTGTTTGACTGTGGGTATTCCGGACTGCTAGTAATATGGATAAACTCTCTTGCAAATTTCTGAAATAATTGACTGGTAAACTGGATACAGTTGTCAGAAATAACTTTGTGTGGACTACTATGGACTGAGAAATCCTGTTTCAACTTGTTAATAACAGTACTGGATGTTAGGTTAGGTAGCAAATCGATCTCAGACCAGTGCAAATAAGATTCTACCAACACTAATTAATGCTGATTGTTCCATTCTAATATGTCAGCGACTACTGTTGACCAAGGTAGTTCAGGAATCTGGCTTAGTTGAAGTGGATCTTTTTGCAAATGCAATTTAGTACTATTGCATACTGAACAAGATGAAAGCACTTAATGTCTTTTGACAGAGAAGGCCAAAATAATAGTCCTCTCGCCCTTCTTTTGGTAGCTTCAAAACCTGGGTGGCCACGATGCAAAATCTGAATGTATTCATGTTGTAAGTAAGTAGGAACAACAACTTTAGGACCTTTGAAAATGATACTGTCCTCCATCAGCTTCTCTTCTCTGTATGGAAAGTAAGGTTGCACTTCTGGCAGTACACAAGATTGCTTTGATGGCCATCCAACACTGATGAAGTGGTTGAGCTTCTGTAAAATTGGATCAGTCTTTGTATGATCTCTTAGCTCATCAAGTCTCATGGTAGAAAAATTACGCACTTCCATGACATCAAAGTTAAAATTCTCTGCATCAAGCTGTTCTGGGATTATTTCTGGGCAATCTGGATGAGGTATCAGCCAAATAAAGAAGTTTGCCTTTTGTATAGACCATTTTGAAGATGTATTTTTGTAATCTGAGCATCATGCTTTGTAATCTTGCTGGAGCTGAATGCATATGCTTCTTAAAAATAGTGACTAGAGGTTGATAATCAGTCTTGATCTGGATAGCTCAGCCATAAATATAATCATGGAACTTCGAACATGCAAACAGACTTGCCAAAAGTTCCTTCTCAATTTGAGCATACTGCATTTCAATTTGAGTAAGAGTTCTAGATGCATAGGCGAGTGGTCTGTCGTCTTGAAGAATAACTGCACCAAGACTGAACTTTGAAGCCTCACAGGAATGAATTACTGGTTTGTGGACATCATAATGTCTCAATGTAGGAGGATTGGCAATTTGCTGTTTGAGATTATCAAATGCTGTCTGGTGCTGTTCCAACCATGACCAGGCAAAATTGTTGCATGTCAGCTCTCATAAAGGTGCTAATAACTCACTGAAGTTCAGGTATAAACTTGACCAAATAATTAACCATACCAAGGAAATGCTGTAGGGCTTGGCCATTGTCCGGAGCTGGCATCTCAAGAATGGCTGCATATTTGGAAGGGTCTGGTCCTAAGCCTGTACTGGTAAATAAATGACCTACATAAGTAACTTATTGTAGCCTGAATTTACATTTCAGAGGATTGAGCTTCAAGTTCACTTCACATGCTCTTCCAGAACTTTCCTGAGGTTTCTGTCATGCTCTGCTTCACCATTACCTCCAACTAATAAATCATCCACTATTATAGCACATGGACAACTTGAAAAAATTTACTCCATTGCATACTAAAAGACTTCACTGGCAGAATTTATTCCAAAAAGCATTCTGAGAAATCTGTATCTGCCAAATGGAGAACTGAATGTAGTCAGTAGTGAAGATTTGTTATCAAGCATTACTTGCCAAAATGAACTCTCTGCATTCAAGACAGAAAAACAGTGGCATTTGGCATGAAGGTGACAACCTCCTCGACTGTACACATAGGATGATGAGGTCTCTCTAATGGTTTGTTCAGGTCTCTTGGGTCAATGCATATTCTGATTTCATCTGAGCTTCTCTTATGAGCAACTACACTGCAAGATACCCACTTGGTTGGTTCTATGACTGGACAAATTACACCTTGCTGCACCATCTTATCTAACTGGACCTTGACTTTGTCCTGTATAGCTGTCAGAACTCTCCTCGCTGGTTTTACCACTAGGTCTACTTTCTTGGAGTACACAACTGGAAGTTTGCCCAACTTGTTGTCGAAAACATAAGCATACTCTGAGAAAATAGCATCAGTGAAGCTGGAACTAGGACATGTGCTTACATGATTGACGTCTTTGGTAAAAGAAAGCATTTTCATTCTTAGTGTCGTTTGAGACCTAATAATGACTGCACAGGTCTTCTAACTACATAGAATTGCAAGCTGTAACTGTTCTCAGCAGAATAGCATGAAAGGACTACTGAGCCTTTGGTTTGAATCTCTTCACCTCCATAAGCAATAGGTTTTGTACACTTAACCATATTAAGCCGTTCACCAGCTCTTAACTCTAGCAAATGTTTCTGCCGACATAACATTACACTTTGGACCAGTGTCCACTTTAAGCTCCGTGGGTTTACCATTGATCAGGACAGTACAAAACACTTAGTTCTTTGCCAACAAATCTACTGCATAAACCTTTTCACTGACCACTGATATACCATCTACATAGACAGTAGGGTTGCAGCTTTCTACATGATCGACTTGCTTTTTTGAGTGACCTTTCTTAATAACTGAATGTGGCTTGCTTGAGTTACAAAACTTTTGAAAGTGGTCCCATATTTTACACTTGTGGCATTGCTGACCAAATGCTAAGCACTTCTCTCTTTTGACTGGCACCACAGTTACGACATTTAACAGTAAAACTTGACATGGGTTTTGCTGACTCACCCTTGTACTGCACTGAGCATGTCCGTTTTTCTGAGCTAGTCTTAGAACTTGCTGGAAAGTTACAGATCCTCCCTGGAAAACCTGCAGGGGCTGCAGCTGCCATGTGCTTAGGCCAGTTTCTGCTAGCCACGTTCTGCACGCTTTTTACGCTTGCTGTAGAGGCTGCTGAAACCATGCTCTTATCACTTGCAAGCATACTCATGTGCCTTTCAGTAAGCTCATCGATTTGACAAATCTCTGTAGCTTTGGTCAACGTTAAATCACTATCACAAAGCAAAATCTCTCTCACTGCAGCATTATTAACACCACACACAAGCCTGTCCTTTATCAACTCGTCTTTCAGATCACCAAATCTGCACGTTTTAGCTTTATTTCTCAAGTCAGTGATATAAGCTGCAAAAGTTTCTCCTGGCTTTTGGTCTGTTGTATAAAATAGGTGCCTCTCCAATGTAATATTTGTCTGGGGGGGGGGGTTACACATTTCCATAAATTTACGTTTCAAGCACTCAGGATCCTCTCCTGATTCAGCCGGTACAACAGTATGGCAGCTTTCCCCCTCTCCTGCATATACTGCTGGTGCATACAGAAATGAACACTGTCTTTCAATGGCTTCTGACCCCTCTAAGCTAAGCAAAATAAATGCCCTCGTACTTTCATCTTTGTCAGAAAAAGCTGTTTGTATGAAAATGTTGTATTCCTGCTCAAATACTCTCCAGTTCTCTGTAGTATTATAATCAAACACAAGTGGGCTGGGTCTGCGAAATGCCTCTGCCATATCAACACATAGTAGTAACGGTGCTTGAAATTATGTACAAACATACACACACATATATATGCCAGAAATTTATGCCACAATTTGTAACTATGCCCAATAGCACAACAGACTATTTGAAACAACTGCACTTTGCTAAATAAGTCTCCATAGCACAAGAACACTTTAAAATCACTGTGCTTTGCAAAACCAACCTTTATCAGTGTACAAGACACTTTGAAATGACTGTACTTTGCAAATGAACTGTATACAGCACAAGATACTTTTCAAAATGACTGTAATTTGTAAAATAACTGTACAATGTAAGAAACAATTTGAAATGGCAGCACTCTGCAAATGTACACAGCACACAAAACTTTTTGAAATGGCTGTACTTTGCACACAGTAAACTCTTTGAAATAATTGCACTGCAACAAAGCACGCACTGCAAACACTTTGCACACTCTGAGACACTTCAAACAACTCTAGTTATGCTTTGAGTGGCTTCAATGTGAAATAGTAGCTCATGCAAAAACATGGTCAGTCACCTTGCATTTCTAAGCTTATTTTGCCCTTTTATTGTACTTGTTATGCCCATTTGACCTCTTATCATGCTCGTTCTACTTTTCTTGTGCTCATTTTACTTTAAACGTGCTCATTATGCAAACTGGAGTTAACTCTGAACCCCCATATAAGCATTTCTGATAATTTTATCAAATATTGTGGTTTCGAACACTTCATTTAATCAACAATACGTTTTGTGCCTTTTGTTTGATTAATAATAAGTTTTGTACTACTCGTTTGTTTAATAATGCTTTTTGTGCTTTGCGAATGCTTCATATCTTTTTTTTTCCCAAAATAAATCATTTGTGCGAGTTTTGGTTATCTGAAGTTTATTATTGGACTTTTTTAATCATCTGAGCACTTTATCACCAATATACCTTCACCATCAACTCTGCAACTCATGGCTTGAAGAAGTTGTGCTCTCAATCCCGGTTCTAACACCATGTTGCTCTTCCAGTCAAGATAAAACAGACGAACAGTTGTGGGTTCGGTTCAAGCAGCTTTATTATATACAAACACATCTGGATGATGGCTTAGTAACTTAAACTTAAATAAACTTATAAACAGACTAACTACTGCACTCCTACATGTTAACACTCTGGTTGTTCTCTCAAAATGTCACTGCTGTCTGCATGTGCTCCCTATTTATATGCACATGCCTACACATGGAAATGCTTCTTAAAGTTACAACACACACACACTGTTCTACACTGCTGCTTACTTTTTACACCTAGAAAGAACAGGTAAGGTGGGGGACAGTGTATGGCTCTCCCCTCCCCTGACATCTGAGGACAGGGGAGAGGCAAAAGTTATTTAAAGTTAAGAATACTGTTATTTACATCCCACAGTGACATGGAAACCTTTACGAATGTTGAAGCACCTCACTATTAATACTCAAAGCCTAGTCAGTACTGTAATATTAGAATTAAACTGAATACCCCTTAATATCTGTATCGTAATATAAAAGAACAATATAAACTGCATGCTAAATGGTCTCATCCTGAGGCAGTGTAGCAAATGCCTCATGTACACGGACAGCCCTCTACTACTACCACCTAGAAACACAATTTGTGAAGGATGCAAATACATCAAGCACCTAGTGCCATTGCTCTCTCCCCCACAAACCAGTACATCTGGCAATGAGAAGGTTGGCAACACAAACACCGCCCATACCTACACAAAACACCCCCACATATGCATAAGTCCTCAACAAAAGCATACCCAAACAAGAGAGACCACCGAGGCATAAACGCATGAGAACTCCACTGCCCACCACACCACACATAGTCGATACACATGTCTCACAGCCACTAAGGCCTAAACAGAAACCCAACATATTAGTCATAGGAGACTCCATTGCGAGACATGCAGATGTGCCCCTCACTAGGCTAGATAAGGAGAAAGTCACGGTTAGTTGTTTGTCAGGTGCCAGAATCTTCTATATCACCAATGCACTCAAGTCACTCAACAGGTACTGTTATGACTTGTCATAGTCCTTTGAATGACTTGAGACGTACCTCCCTGGACTATATGAAGACAGACATGATCGAGCTCGTTGAATATGTGTCTATGTGTCCCAGGCAATATGTTCCTAGCCTTAAGCAGCATTCTGTCATATCCCAAAATGATGCCTCAATCATCTTCTTCTTCTTTCGACTGCTCCCATTAGGGGTCGCCACAGCGGATCATCTGTTTCCATTTCTTCCTCTCCTCTGCATCTTGCTGTGTCACACCAACCACCTGCATGTCCCCTCTCACCACATCCATGAACCTTATCTTAGGCCTTCCTCTTTTCCTGTTACCTGGCAGCTTCATCCTTAGCATCTTTTTCCCAATATACTCTGCATCCCTCCTCTGCACATGTCCAAAGCAACGTAATCTTACCTCTCTGGCTTTGTCTCCAAACCTTCCAACTTGAGCTGACCCTCTAATATACTTATTCCTAATCCTGTCCACCCTCGTCACACCCAGTGCAAATCTTAACATCTTTAACTGTGCCATGTCCAGCTCTGACTCCTGCCTTTTTGTCAGTGCCACTGTCTCCAACCCATATAACATAGCTGGTCTCATTACCCTCTTGTAGACCTTCCCTTTCACTCTTACTGGTACTCGTATGTCACAAATTACTCCTGACACTCTTCTCCACCCACTCCATCCTGCCTGTACTCTCTTCTTCACCTCTCTTCCACACTCACCATTACTCTGAACTGTTGATCACAAGTATTTAACCTCATCCACCTACGCCACCTATACTCCCTGCATCCTCACCATTTCTCTATCCTCCCTCTCATTCACACACATATATTCTGTCTTAGTCCTGCTGACCTTCATTCCTCTTCTCTCTAGAGCATATCTCCACCTCTCCAGGGTCTCCTTCACCTGTTCCCTACTCTCACTACAGATCACAATGTCATCTGCAAACATCATAGTCCACGGGGACTCCTCCACCTCTCCAGGGTCTCCTCCACCTGTTCCCTACTCTCACTACAGATCACAATGTCATCTGCAAACATCATAGTCCATGGGGACTCATCTGATTTCGTCTGTCAATCTGTCCATCACCATTGCAAATAAGAAAGAGCTAAGAGCTGATTATTGATGTAATCCCACCTCCACCTTAAACACATCCGTCACTCCCACCGCAGACCTCACCACTGTCACACTACCCTCATACATATCCTGTACCACTCTTACATACTTCTCTGACACTCCCGACTTCTTCATACAATACCACAACTCCTCTCTAGGCACCCTGTCATATGCTTTCTCTAAGTCCACATAGACACAATGCAACTCCTCCTGACCTTCTCTGTACTTCTCCATCAACACTTTCAGAGCAAACATTGCATCTGTAGTGTTCTTTCCTGGCATGAAACCATACTGCTGATCACTAATCATCACCTCCCTTCTTAACCTATCCTCCACAAGTCTTTCCCATAACATCATGCTGTGACTGATCAGTTTAATCCCTCTGTAGTTACTACAGCTCTGCACATCACCCTTATTCTTAAAAATCGGTACCAAAACACTTTTTCTCCATTCCTCAGGCATCCTGTCACTTTCCAAGATTTCATTAAACAATCTAGTTAAAAACTCCACTGCCATTTCACCTAAACACCTCCATGCTTCCACAGACATGTCATCTGGACCAACAGCATTTCCATTCTTCATCCTCTTCATAGCTATCCTTACAAATCCACTGCACTTCATGATCCACTATCCGCACATCATCCAACCTTCTTTCCCTCTTCTCTTCATTCATCAGCCCCTCAAAGTACTCTTTCCATCTGCTCGGCACACTCTCCTCACTTGTAAGTACATTTCCCTCATTATCCTTTATCACCCTTACCTGCTGCACATCTTTACTAGCTCGGTCACTCTGTCTAGCCAATCAGTACAGATCCTTTTTCTCCCTCCTTAGTGTCCAACCTTTCATATAACTCTTCATATGCCTTATCCTTAGCCTCTCTCTTTGCCATGCACCTCATCTCCTTATACTCCTGTCTACTTTCTTCATCTCTCTGACAAACCCACTTCTTCTTTGCTAACCTCTTTCTATGTATACTCTCCTGTACTTCCTCATTCTACCACCAGGTTTCCTTGTCCTCCTTACTCTTTCCAGATGTCACACCAAGCACCTTTCTAGCCATCTCCCTTACTAGCGCTGCTGTAGTTACCCAGCTATTCGGTAACTCTTCACTGCCACCCAGTGCCTGTCTTAACTCTTCCCTGAACTCCACCTCACAGTTACCCTTTTTCAATTTCCACCATTTGATCCTTGGTGCTGCCCTCACATTCCTCCTCTTCGTGATCACCAATGTCATCCTACAAGCCACCGTCCTATGCTGCCTAACTACACTTTCCCCTGCCACCACTTTACAGTCTCCAATCTCCTTCAGACCGGCCCTTCTACATAAGATATAATCCACCTGTGTGCATCTCCCTCCACTCTTGTATGTCACCCTATGCTCCTCCCTCTTGTTAAAATACATATTCACCACAGGCATGTCCATCCTTTTCGCAAAATCCACTACCATCTGACCTTTTGCATTCCTTTGCTTAACACCATACATATACCCATCACTTCCTCATCCCCTCTGTTCCCTTCACCAAACATGCCCATTGAAATCTGCTCCAATCACCACTCTCTCACCCTTGGGTACAGTCATCACCACTTCATCCAGCTCACTCCAAAATTTTTCTTTCTCATCCATCGCACACCCAACTTGTGGAGCATAAGCACTAACAACATTCATCATTACACCATCAATTTCCAGCTTCATAAGCATCACTCTGTCCGACACTCTTTTCATCTCCAAAGCACTCTTAGCATACTGTTCCTTTAGGATAACCCATATGCCATTTCTCCTCCCATCCACACCATGATAAAACAATTTGAACCCGCCTCTGATACACATAGCCTTGCTCACCTTCCATCTGGTCTCTTGCACACACAATATACCAACCTTCCTTCTGTCCATCATATCAGCTAGCTCTCTCTCTATACCAGTCATACTGCCAACATTCAAAGTTCCGAACCTCACTACCACAGTCCTAGCCTTTACCTGCGTTTGGGCATGCCTTCCCCCTCTTCTCCTCCTTCGGCCAATTTCTGCCAGCACCCTATTGGCCAACAGTACTGGTGGCGGTCGTTGTTAACCCGGGCCTCGACTGATTCGGTATGTATATCTGTACTGTTGTCCGCATGTATGATTTGGCAAAATTTTATGTCGGATGCCCTTCCTGACGCAACCCTCCCCATTTATCCAGGCTTGGGACTGGCACAAAGAAATACACTGGCTTGTGCATCCCTAGTGGCTGGGTTAAAATGATGCCTCAGTACAAACAGAAAATTATTGACTTAATTTATTTTATTTAAGTTTGAGGACTGGGTAAGCCCACTGGGCCAAGAAGAGCCTGTTTTCAGTGGAGGCCCAGGGAGAAAAGCTCCACAATAATTGCAAGTTACATTTCACATGTTACCAAAAGGGACATAGTTCATATAGCTAGTTAAACATTTACAGATAAGCTCCATGATATTTGCAATGGACGGCACAGTGGTGCAGCAGTTAACGTTGTCAGCTCACAGCAAGAGGTTCTCCGGTTCGATTCTCGGCTGGGGTACCTTCTGTGTGGAGATTGCATGTTCTCCCTGCGCTTGCGTGGGTTTTCTCTGGGTGCTTCGATTTCCTCCCACATTCTAAAGACATGCATCTGGAGCATTTCTCCCCAGGACTACGCTGAAAACAGGCTCTGTGGAGCCTAGTCGGACTTTCCCGGTCAACAAATGTAAAAGAAAGAAATAAATAAAACAAAATAATTGGCTTGTCACAATGTTACAAAAATTAAAAGACATAATTCAATACAGAAATTTCAACATTTACATAAAGTGAATATTTTTGTTATAAACTCTATTGTAGGTTTAACATTTCAAAATTTATAGCTACTAGCCATTAGTAGGTTAAGAAAGTGTTATGCATGGAGAGGGTAATAGTATAATTGAGATTGGAGAGTATAGTACAATAGATATTAGAGAGAAAATTAGATGTTAAGTTGTCTCTCTCGCCTTCATTCTTGCTGGTTGGGTTCGGAGCCGATCTTCGGCTCTGACTCGGCCATTTTCTAAAGCTCGAGAGCTGTTTACTGGCTCGAGGCCTCCCTATATCCCACAATGCCTGGCGCTAGATCCCGAGATCTCGTTTGCCGCTTCAGCTACAAGGTTGCGCTTTACTGGCTCAGGTCGTATTCATCTTTTTGTGATAATTAGTTGTTAAAATTTAGTATATATTTCAAGCTTTTTTGTTTTAGTAGTGTAGTACTGTTAGATTAGTTATAGTACCTGTGTTTTCTGCCTTTTAGGAAACTCATTTTACTTAGAGAGTCCCCCCCCCCCCATCTCCCTAAAGTAGGCCGTTTAAATTAGAGGCTATCCCCTTCCCTTTTATAAACCTTTTTCCAGTAGGAAGTAGTGTTTAGCCTTTGTAGTTAAAGATAAATATATTTTTATTTTTGATAGTATTGTTACTCTCTCTAATTTTTTGTGTGAAGGTGTGGGACTAGTGTGTGTGTGTGTGTGTGTGTGTGTGTGTGTGTGTGTGTGTGTGTGTGTGTGTGTGTGTGTGTGTGTGTGTGTTTCTTTACACTAGTCTAATATACTTCCTTTGGTATCCCTTTTTCTTTAGCATGTCAAAGGATACCAAGGTATCAGGGTTCAACAAGTGTGACTCGTGCTGTCAGAAAATGTCTCTGACAGATGGTCACACTTCTTGTGTTTATTGTTTGGGCGCCCTACACCTGCAGGACTCTTGCTCGGTATGTCATGCCTTTAGTCCGAGAGTCCTGCAGGAGCGTAGGAACAAGTTGATTCTCAGGGGGTTACTTAAACCCAAGGGGTCTCCGGTGAAGTCTCAGCCAGCGAAAACCCCTAAGCCCACCAAGCCGTCGGCTCCCAGTACAGAGCCGTCGCCAGGTGGAGTGTCTGCTTCCATTTCGGTTCCGGCGGGAACCGAAGTATCTAAATCTCACTCGGCTCCGACCTTGGTGTCAGAACCGTCAGGGAGCCGTAAGCGATCTAGGTCCCCATCCCTAGAGTCGATTCGCTCGGCTCCGGGGTCGCCCTTACTACAATCTGAATGGAGCCATCGGTCCCACTCTTCTCGGTCTTCAAGGCTATCCGATCATTACTTGGAGAGAGTGGTTAGTAGACTCCTCAAATCGCAGGCCCTGGCTAAAATGTTAACTAGCCCTCCTCATCAGGCTGTGGCTGTTCCTGCTTCTGAAGTAGTTCCTCCTCTGACTCCTCCTGCCAGTTCGGAGCCAGAGTTTGTTGGGGCTCAGATCTTGGAAACGTCGGCGCCGATGCTTCCCCTTTCGGCTCCGTCGTCTGCTCCGATTTCTTCAATGGTTACGTCCTTGGAGGGATCTGGGCACCGAGACTCCCTCGTCGGCTCCAAGGGGGTGAGTGGCATCAGACCCTTTTCCGACCCTGTTCTCCCTCGCGGAGCCTCAGCGCAGGTAAGCTCGGCTCCTACATCGGCCTCGGAGCCATCCCTTTCGGTGCCGGAGAGGATTCCTGTCTCTTCGGAGCGGGGCCCCTCTTCTCTGCTGGACAGGGGCGATTTCGAGGTCATCAGGAGCGTGCTGACTTCCGAGTCTGCACCTCGATCAGCCCCTTCAGCTCCTCCCCCCAGGGTGCCTGCTTCGGTCTCTGCCCCTCCTCCAGACCCCAAGCGAGGGGATCAAACGCTCCAGGTCACCCCACTGGGTGTATCTTCCTCTTCAGAGGCCTTCCCTGAGATTTCAGAGGAGCCCCCTCGTAAGAGGAAATGTAAGAGGAAACATGTTGACTCCCCCGAGTCTGTCACGTCAGATACCGACTTGGAGGATTCGGAAGGGTCCACAAGATCCCCCTCTGAAGATGTCTCTTTCTCAGACATCCTTGAGATCCTTGGGCAGAGGGGGAACTGGACTGCCCTTAACCCTTCTGAGGACGAGTCGGTATTCCTGGACGCATTTGGTTCTCACCCCTCCACCTCCTGGGTGTCTTCGCCTTTCAATCTATTGATGGAAGAAGTGGCTCGGAAGGCGTAGTTAGCCCCGGACACATTGGAACCAACCCCCGGCAGGCCCACTAAGTTTATTACGGCCCCTCAAGACAAACAAAAAAGGAGTTGGCTGACACTTCTGTACCTGTCCATCCCCCTAATAAAGAGTCTAGGACAATGGACAGATACGGGAAGCAGATGTTTTCTTCAGCGACCTTCTCCATGCAGTCGCTGAATTACTTGTGCCACTTCACCTGTCTGCAGAGTGATCTCCTCAAGGAGCTAGGTAATACCCTTCAAGATCCATCAGCTGCGGGGGCTCAAGACAAGATTAACTCCCAGCTGGCGACTCTTAATTCTATCGTCAACTCCTCCATGTGGCTCATTTCGTATGCAGCTGATGAGGCGAGTAGGGCTGCAGGCACAGGCGTGGCTTTGAGAAGACATGCCTGGATGCTGTTATGTAACTTTGCTGATCCCTTCAAGCTGTCTTTCACCGATACCCCTTTTGATGGTTCGGCTCTGTTTGGACCTCAAGTGAAAGATACCCTTACCAGGTGTGAGCAGGAAGGCAAGACTCTCTCTGCCGTGGGAGTCCGTTTTTCCACTCCCTCTAGACCATACCCTAAAGGTCAGAAGAGTGGAAAGATGTGGTTCCAGAAACCCCAGGGAGCAGTGCCTGACACACGTGGCGAGTTTCCCTCCAGAGGCAGAGGAGGGAACAACAATAGACGCCGCCCGCGGGGCTGAGGGGATCCGCAGAATCAGGGCAGCAGAAAATCTTTCTCTGACAAGCCCTTCCAGCACCCCTGAGGGGCTGCCCAGCTATCCGCCTTCAGAGGCAGTCAGGGGAAGGTTGTCTCTGTACCCAGAAGCCTGGCGTCTCATCACACGAGACAGATGGGTACGGTCTATCATATCCGGAGGTTACAAAATCCCTTTTGTCCACACCCCCTTAAAATCAAACAATCCCATCCCAGATGTTCCACCCGGTCTAAGGGAACATGCAGTACAAGAAATTTCAAAACTGCTAAAAAAACGGGCCATCCAACAAGTCCCAGCAGACCAGCAAGGATCCGGAATTTACTCAAAGTTCTTTTTGGTACCAAAAAAGATGGGACTGGAGACCCATTTTGGATCTCAGCAGGCTTAACAAGTCTGTTCAAAGAACGAAGTTCCGGATGGTCACGCTTCAGTCCATTCTACCCTTTTTTGGTCAGGACAATTGGATGTGCTCCATAGATCTTCAAGATGCGTACTACCATATCAAAATGGACAGGCGTTCCAGAAGGTTTCTCCGCTTCCGGCTGGGAGCCAGTCATTACCAGTTCAGAGCCCTGCCCTTTGGTCTCACCACAGCCCCCTGGGTGTTCACCAAATGCATGGCAGTGGTTACCGCTCACCTGAGTCGGCAAGGATTCCAGGTGTTTCCATATCCAGATGACTGGCTCCTTACTGCTACCACCAGACATCAATTGCTGAGAGCCAGGGACTATACCATCCAAACATGCTCCAACCTAGGTATCTCAATAAATTTTGAAAAGTCTGCATTGTCGCCTTGTTAGTCTTTAACCTTTATAGGTGCAAGATTAAATACAAAAGATCTGTCCGCAAGACTTCCAATAGACAGAGTGGCAGACATTCGCCAACATGTACAGGTATTATTAGGATGCAGAAAGATTCATGCCAGATTCGTCCTAAAAACCTTGGGTCTCATGGCAGCAGTGATCATATTTGTTCCCCTGGCTCGTTTTCACATGAGGATTCTCGAGTGGATGCTTTTCACCCAATGGTCCTTTCAACAACTTCCTATGTCTCACAAGATAATAATCACGCAGTCATGCAAAGACCACTTGGCTTGGTGGATGGTCTCCCCATCAGTACCCCAGGGCAGACCATTTGTCCTTCCTCCTCCAGTTGCCACGATGACCACGGATGCCTCCGTGATTGGGGGGGGGGTATTTTAAGGGCAGGACTGTCAAGGGCACCTTGCAACCCCACGAGTACCACTTGCACATAAATGTCTTGGAGATGAGGGCGGTGATTTTAGCGTTGCAAGCTCTTCAGAACTCTCTGCCCACTGGGGCCATTGCAGTTCAGACAGACAATATGTCTGTAGTGTGATGCATCAACAAGCAGGGTGGAACCAAGTCCTATCCCTTATGTCGAGAAGCACTCAGACTATGGCAGTGGGCGATCTCCTCTCAATGGTTTCTGACAGCAACGCACATCCCTGGGAAGTCCAACGTCATAGCGGACAAGCTAAGCAGAGCTATTCTCATGCCTCACGAGTGGTCTCTCAATCGGACAGTAGCAGACAAAATCTTCCGCAAATGGGGTCAGCCTTGCTGCGACCTTTTCGCAACTCCTCTCAACAGCAAGTGCGACAGTTTCTTCACTCTCTTCCCGGACACTCAACCAGAGACGCTCTAGTTCACGATTGGCCCCAGGGACTTCTGTATGCATTCCCACCCTTTCCCCTAATTCCCAAACTAATTCAGAAAGCTACCGTGCTGGGTTGCAGGATGATCGTCATTGCCCCCCTACTGGCCTTGATAAATCTGGTTCCCGTTCCTGCATCGTCACCTTCTAGAGCAGCCTTGGAATCTGGACCCAGTTCCGGACCTCCTGATCCATCAGTCGGGCAGGCTGCATCAATCTCTTCAGTCTCTCAACCTCACTACTTGGTTGCTCCACTTCCAACCTTAGCCAGGCTTCCCAGTATTTCCCATTCTGTGCGAGAGATTATCCTTTCTTCGCACAAACCTACAACCAGGAAGACTTATGCTAGTAAGTGGAAACGTTTCTCTTTCTGGGCAGAGGCTAGAAATATAGATCTTTTACGGCCCCTGTCCATAACGTTCTAGACTTTTTAGCAGAACGTTTTCAAGCAGGCTCATCTTCTGCCACCATTAGAGTTCAATTAGCGGCAATCTCAAATTTCCATACGGGCCTGTCAGAAACCAGCATCATGTCCCATAAGCTTTGCAAAGCTTTTCTTAAAGGAACAATTTTGCTCAGGCCTCCAGTGAGAGATCCCCCGCCTCCGTGGGACTTGAATTTGATCCTAGCTTCCTTGATACTGCCTCCTTTTGAACCAGCAGCTTCCTGTTCCTTGAAATTGCTTTCTTGGAAAACCCTCTTTTTGGTGGCCATTACTTCAGCAAGGAGAGTTTCTGAACTTCAAGCCCTATGTGTTCGTCCTCCTTACCTAATTTTCCATAAGGATAGGGTTTCACTCAGGACTAATCTTTCGTTCCTTCCTAAGGTCCCCTCCGAAAATAATTTGAATCAATCCATTGATCTACCAGTTTTTTTTTCCAAATTATTCCAACAAAGCTGAGCACAAATTACACCAGTTGGACGTTCATAGGCAATTACTTTTCTATTTGCATAGAACTGAGCAAATAAAGAAATCAGACCAACTCTTCCTGTCCTATGCAAAGGGTAAGCAGGGTCGACCAGTGTCTAAAGTAACCTTATCCAGGTGGTTGTCCTCTATTATTACCCTTATTTATCAGTTGAGGAATAAAGTACTCCCTGCTAAACCTAAAGGTCACTCTACTAGGGCTTGAGCTACGTCGGTAGCCTTTCAAGCAAGACTACCAATGGAAGCCATTTGTGCGGCGGCCACATGGGCCACCCCTCATACCTTCATTTCACATTATAAATTGGATGTGGCCTCTAGGAGTAGAGCTGATTTTGGTTCCACTGTGCTCAAGAGTCTGTTCCGATGAGCCACCCAGGACTAAGGTGCTAGGGACGCTGTCCCAACCAGCAAGAATAAAGGCGAGAGAAACAACTTAACATTAAGAAGTTATGTACCTACCATAACGTTCCATGTTAGTTGTCTTCTTCTCGCCTTCTTTCTTGCATCCCACCCTCCATCCCCCTAGCTTAGATAGACCGAGAAGAGTCCTCCTACGAGTCTTGTCACTGGCTGAGTCTTACCCGATTTATGTCCTCTATCTTTTCTTTAGCCCTATAGCTGAAGTCTTGCTATTGGGACAGTTGTCCTCTTGTATTGCTATGGTGTTAGGTCTTCCAAACGAGATCTGGGGATCTAGTGCCAGGCATTGTGGGATACAGGGAGGCCTCGAGCCAGTAAATAGCTCTCGAGCTTTAGAAAATGGCCGAGTCCAACCAGCAAGAAAGAAGGCGAGACGAAGACAATTAACATGGAATGTTATGGTAGGTACATAACTTCTTATTTTTGGTAATGGAGGGATTGTTTTGGGTGGGATGAAGTAATAGTAGAGGTAGTTGGATGAGTCAGTGCAAGGCGGAATGAGGGGGGGTGGTTTAAGTTGGAGCATGGCAAGGGCATTTCCATTTGGAAGAAAGATGAGAGAGTAGTTGAGATTTGAAATTTGTATGGTTAGGTAGATTGCGTAGGTGTGTGGGGAGAGAGTTCCACAGGAGAGAGTTCCACTGTTTAGCTAAGGAGTGGGACAGCAGTAAATGGCCAGGAGGTCATGCAGGTTTGTGGACCTGAAGGAGATTTTGGTTTTTGGATCTGAGTGACTGCTGGGAATGTAAGGTTTTAAGGAAGTAGCGAGAGCTGGGCAGTTGGCAGGTTTAAAGATGAGCTTGTGGGCAATGGTGAGTTGTAGGTAACTGAGGTAGTTGGGTAGTTCAAGCCAGTTGAGGGTGAGGAGGAAGTGGCAGTGGTGGGATGAGTTTTTTGAATTGTTTGCAAATTTGGAGATCTTGTAGTATCAGGATTCAAGTTTGGACCTAAGCCCAAGATGGAGATTGTTGAAAAGAGGGGCACCATAAATAAGGGAGGGGAATAGGAAGGTGGATGCAAGCGTTTGACAGGTAGAGGGGCCTAGGAAGCGGTTGTGCCTGTAGAGGAGACCTAACTTTTGGTGGGTTTTCTTGATTGTGTAGCAGATGTGGGTGTCAAATTGTAGTTCTTCATCAATAATGATGCCAAGAAGCTTGGTGTTGGGAATGATTTCAACAAGACAATTGTCTTAGTTTCTGGTGTCATTCGAAGGGGATCCAGTACCTGACAGCCTAGAATGACATGATTATCAGAGCACGATGCTTTGCCAGAGATGGCCTGCATCTGTCTCCCTTAGGCTTCAGAGTCCAGGCAAAGGCTCTTGCCTCCCCCATAGTGCCTTTTTTAGGCAATGCCATGAGGTCAAAACTAACAACATGAAAATTTCATCAGTAAGTAAATTAAAGGTCATATTACTAAATGCTAGAAGTCTAAACATGAAACTTCACTCATTGCAAGCATTCTTTACCCTGGAAGAAGCTGACATTTGTGCAGTCACAGAAATTTGGTTCAAAGCTGTGGAGAGCACCCCAGCCATACCAGGTGACTCATCTATCATTCATTCAGACCCCAAACTTAGGGGCAGCAAATCAAAAGGAGGTGGAGTTGCAATATATACAAAAGATATATACATCTCTAGACTGGTCAAATAATATGCACAGAAAACACTCCAGGTGCAGTTAACAATTGACAAGACCCCTTTTCAAATCATAGCTAGCTATAGGCCTTCAACTTTGACTCAAGATGCCCACTCCACCTGGACCTCTTCAAATCTATCAAGATTCAACCCTTTACCCTGATCCTGGACAACTTTAACTATCCAACCATAGATTGGAAGAAATACTCATGCCAAAGCGCAAATGCATAGAGATTCCTTGATTTTTGTCAATGCAAATGCCTTGGACCAGCTGGGTGACACCCCCACAAGAGGTGAAAATATCTTAGACTTGGTATTAACCAACTTGAGTAACCACTGCAGCATCCCTACAAGTGTCATCATCCCTGATAAGATCCGACCACAAAGCAGTCACTTTCAAAGTCACCATCTCCCCTGACCCCTCCCCCCAGCTAGGGTTAAACAAATAAACTTCTCCAAAGCTGATTACAACCTCCTGAGGGGAAGGTATTAACAGCTTCACAGCCCTCATCCCCCACCATAGGAACTGGCACATATGCCCAAACCTACACCAAAGTATATTTATATAGCTGCATGGAATCCGGAATACCAGACAGGACAAAATCCTCCTCTTCAAGGAAGAGTAAATATGTCTGGTGGACATTTACATTAAATAAACTGTATAATAAAAGAAAACAATTGCTGTCCAGGACCAGAAAGGAGCAGGTGCCTAATTTGACACAATCTCTCCTTAGCCTGAACAAGCAAATAAGAGCACTAGTGAAATCCTCCAAAGCAAAATTTGAGTCCAAACTGGCCACATCTACTAAAGACAGTTATAAGGCCTTCTTCACATATGTCCGTAATCTCAAGGGAAGCACCCAGATCTGCTCAGAACTGGTGGTCAAGGACACCACATACACAAATGCTATAGCTATAGCCAACCTGCTGGCAGACAGGTTCAGTGAAAATTTCACTCCTCTGCCTCCCCCCATCAGTAAAACAGGACATTCCCAGTACCTGCCGCCCTCCCCTTAGCTCTAGGGAGCAAGTCATCACTGCCCTCTCAAAGGCAAAAAATACAGCCTCCATGGGACCCGATAACATCCCAGGCTGCATCCTACATGAACTCAGGCAGGAACTTGCAGCACCATTAGGCACCCTATTCAACCAAAGCCTGAGTACTGGCTTCATCCAAGCTGAGTGGAGGACAGCTACTCTCATCCCTTTGCACAAAGGTGGAGCTTCCACCGATCCAGGAAATTATAGACCCATCAGCCTAACTAGCCTGATCTGCAAGGCCATGGAGCGGATTATCATGGACCTCATTAACAAGGACATTGGCAACCTTCAGACACTTGATCCCACACAGTTTGGTTTTGTCAAGGTAAGGTCATGCTTGTTAAATTTGGTCGACTTCTTTGAGACAGTCACCAAGGCCATAGACAAGGGAAAGACTGTGCACACCGCCTATCTTGACCGGGCCAAAGCCTTCGATACTATTCCCCACTCAGGTATAATATATAAACTCTCTCAAATAGGCATCAATCCATATGTTATCAGATGGGTAGTAAAATGGCTCACTGATAGATCCCACCTAGTCAAAATAGGGGAAGCCACCTCAAGTAGTAGACCCATAACAAGCGGTGTACCCCAGGGATCGGACTTGGGGCCTCTGCTGATTGGGATATACTTCTCAGAGGTGGAGGCCAAATCTAGTGGACTATGGCTGACCAAGTTTGCAGATGACTGCAAGCTGGGTGCTGTCATCAATTCCCCTACTGATGTGGACATCCTCCAAAAGGGTCTCACCCAAACAAATGACTGGTGCCAGAAACATGGCCTCAAACTGAATGCCAAAAAATGCATCATCATTCCTTTTGGGGAGAGTAATGTCCCCACAAATTATCACATTGATAATAAGGTCCTAAGCACACAGTCAGTCATGAGGGAGTTGGGCACCCAGGCTGATAGCAAACTGACTTTTGACCATCATATTGCCTTCTTTGTATGGAAAGCTTTCTACATGGCCCACCTCATTAGTTAAGGGTATCTCATTCAGGGACAAAGTTGTTATAACATCCCTATATTCTTCACTTATAAGACCCATTATTAAGTACAATGCGCCATTCAGCCTTTCAGCATGTACCTCATAAAGCGCATGCAGCAGCTGGAGAGACCACAGAGGGTCCTGACCCGGAGAATCCAGGGCCTCAAACTTCTACCCTACACAGATAGGCTAAAAGCCCTGTCCCTCTACTCAGTCTCCTACAGACTCCTCAGAGGTGACTTCTATCTGGCATACAAAGCAATCTCAGACCCCGCCCTGATGGGACTGCTGCATATCCGCAAGCCAGGCTCCACTCGAGTAACCCATACGCGTGACCTCAACCTGGTCTGTGACATCAATAGATCTTGTTGGTGAGACAGATTTGTGTCCCAGAGACTTCCCCTTTTGTGGTGTAGACTCCCTCTCCACATAAAGCAGAGTACTTCATTAACCCTTTTTAAGCACAACCAGATTAACTGATTGGGGAACAGAAAATACACCCTTGGGATTCCACCTGTGTCCCTGCTGGACAGTGGCATAGGGTGCTGACTTGTTGGAACATGGACTAAATTCTTGACTAGGCTTGTAAGGGCCTCAGAGCCAGTAGCCTATGATCATCCTCATTTCAATGTATCCACATATCATAAAAATAAAGGTAAGCAAAGGTCCTTCATATGGACTTCTGGTGTACACTCCTATTTAATAATCTCTCATATTGACAGAGTAGTTGCCGTTTTATTTTTTTGCCATGAAAAATAAATGGAAGGCAGTATGAGGGCTGCAGAATCAAAATGTAAGAATAAACTACCCACAGTAGCTTTCCTATATATATATTTTGCTGAGGATCTAATCAGTAATTTTACCTTGTGCTGTGTCCACACTATTTCCTTTGTAAAACACTGTTATTGTGCTGAATGAGGTCAGTTGCTTTCTGCAGTTGCACTATCAGGTAATAGTGAATTAAAGTGCATTTTGAGTTTAAAGCACGTTTCAGTACAAATTTGGTGTAAGTGTTAGAGTTATTATTATTATTTTATTTTTTATTATTTTACATTTGTTTACCAGGATACTCCGACAGGGCATAAAACCCTTCTTCAGCAGAGGCCCAGGGAGAAAAACTCCATTGTTAGTAAACTATTTTGTTAGCAGAAAGAAAAAAATTATAACAGACATTCATAATGGTAAAAAGACTAGAACAGAATAAATTGGTCAAGTGGGAGACAAGACCAATAATCTTGTATAACAATGCTTCTAGAAGACGGTTCTTACAGTAGTAGCAGCAGGTAGTGACACTGTATACAATAAGAGTGCAATTACGATACTTAGTCTTATATACAGGTAGCATAGCAAACTGAAGACTTAAAATCTGATAGATATTAACAGTGAGAAAAGAAAAAAAAACAACATAAGGTAGTCCTATGGCTTATTGGTAAAGCATGATGCTGAAATTAGATCTGCAAAGTGAACTGTAGAGAAGATCAGGGACATCTCCTGGATGTGTAGGCACTGTCTAGCAAAGAAGATAGACTGTGATCTGTTATACAACAGGGGTAGTAGTGTGTTGCTTCCGCCAAAGGGTAAGGATAGTTCTGATGGAGAGACAAACATGAAAGAGAATGGTGGTAGTAGATGCCTTTCCTGCCTTGAAGGTTACTTGAGAAGAGGTATTGAAGTGAGGATGGCAATAAGTACCTACTGACACCAGTAGCTAAGGAGGAGGGAGGATTTGAAAGACTGAGCAGAGATGGAAGAGTGACAGATGTAGAAATAAGCAGGATGGCAAGTTCTGAAAGAATGCTTGTTATATCATGCCTGTGAGGTGTTAGTGGACACAAGGAAAGTACAGTATGATTATAAGGGAAGTGTTATTTGAGGTAACCTAAATCTCTGTCAACAAATTTTAGTTGGAATAGCCACTTTTTTTTTTAACTTTAATTGCTGTTTGAATTACCCATTGATCATACTGGTTTATTGGCTCTGTGCTATAGTCAAATTGTAGTCTTATGCCCACTCCTTGGATGGTGGTCCTACATAAATCTCAAACGTGTTCTAAGTATAGCAGTCACTTTCCCTTTCTGTGGTGCTAATAGCTGCTTGGAAAGCAGGTAGGGTGAATTATTGTGATATCTAGCTAGAAGGTAGGAACTGAGCAATGTATGTAATCTTGGACTGATAGTTATAAGAAAGAAAACGTGGTGTATAATATATGTAAATGAAATCATGTTAATATGATTTACCCTTTTGTTTAAATTAACTTATAAACATAACTGAGTTATTTTTTTTTTAATTTCTGGGTACTTGGTGTGCCTTCTTAGCTTACTGAGCATGTGCAGACTGATCACCTGCAATTTCTGAGCCACTTTCCTGGTTTGCCTCCTTTATCAAAGCTCTTCTATGGACCCTTCCCAGCTCCTCCCACTAAAACTGTATACTTTCAAACTACTTCCAAAAACTTTTATGCAAGTCTACATAGTAACTCCTCTGTTTACTAAAATATTTCAAGCTATATAATACCTTGGAAAATTAATGAATCCTGCATTCTTCTGTCTTCCCTAAAAAATCCTCACTACTAACCAACAAACTGCATCAACAGCCTGAGATCCTTTACTGCTTGCTACGTCCCCCTTCTAACCAACTGTAGCTAGTCATCAACCCTGAGTTTAACATTCAGTTTCTCCAAATGACTGTAACCTGACAATGTTAAGTTGTCAATCTTGCCTTCATTCTTGCTGGATGGGTTCGGAGCCGATCCTCGGCCACTTACTAAAGCTCGAGAGCTTATTTTACCGGCTCGAGGCAACCCTATATCCCATGATGCTAGGCGATAACTCCCCAGATCTCGTTTGCCACTTTCGCTTGCGAGGTGTGTTTTTTTTACCGGCTCCTGGTAAGTCTTAATATATATAGTCTTCAGTCACCCTTTTGAGTTAATTTTTCACCTAGTTGTTTCTTTTCAATAGTTAGCAACTACCTTTAACTCTATTACTGTTTTATACCTTCCCTTTTTTATCCCTTATATCCCTCCCCCTCTACTCTTAGGTTAGGCCTTAAGCCTGCCCCTTTCCTAATTTTTTCTTAGGGATCCTGTGGAGTGTTTGGGTGTGTCAGTATCCCTATTAACATTTTTATTGTTAATTTATAGTTTTTTGAGAGTGTGTGTGTGAGTGTGTGTGTGTGAGAGTGTGTGTGTGTGTGTGTGTGTGTGTGTGTGTGTGTGTGTGTGTGTGTGTGTGTGTGTGTGTGTGTGTGTGTGTGTGTGTGTGTGTGTGTGTGTGTGTGTGTGTGTGTGTGTGTGTGTGTGTGTGTGTGTGTGTTTTTCTCTTACCTTTGTGAACCCTCGACACTGTTATGTCGAAGGAACCAAAGGAAACTAAGGTCTCAGGCTTCAAGAAGTGTGACTCGTGCTGTCAGAAAATGTCTCTGACAGACGGTCACACTTCTTGTGTTTACTGCCTGGGACCCCTGCACCTGCAGGACTCTTGTTCAGTATGTCATGCATTCAGCTCAAGAGTCCTGCAGGAGCGCAGGAACAAACTTATACTGAGGGGCTTGTTAAAGCCCGAGGGCTCCCCGACTAAGTCTGCGTCGGGGAAGCCCTCGAAACCAGCAAAACCGTCGGCTCCAAGTACTAAGCCTTCGGCTGCTGGCTCCTTGTCTGTGCCTAGATCGGCTCCGGCTGGAGCCGATCCCTTTGAGTCACAGGTTCCGGTCTCGGCACCACTCGGTGCCGATACCTCTGAGCCCATGCTTTCACTGTCGGCTCCGGCTGGAGCCGACGCGTCCTCGGCTCCGTTGGCTCCATCTAAGAAGAGGTCAAGATCCCCTTCATTGGAGTCCATCCATTCGGCTCCGAGGTCTCCCCTGCATTCGGAGCGGAGCCATCGGAGCCGATCTTCTCGGTCATCCAGACCTTCAGATCACGACCTTGAGAGAGTGGTAAGTAGGCTGCTAAAGTCTCAGGCATTGGCCCAGATGATCTCTAGCCCGTCTCATCAGATGGTAGCTATTACGACTCCACCTAATTTTCCTCCTTCGACTCTCTCTCAGAGTTCGGAGCCAGAGCTCCTCGGAGCCGTGACTGTTGTGGCGTCGGAGCCGATACCTCCCCCTTCGGCTCCTTCGTCTTCTGCTCTGATCTCCTCCTTGATACCTTCATTGGACGGATCCGGGCGCCTGATCTCTCTCGTCGGCTCCGAGGGGGCGAGTGGCATCGGACCATTGTCCAACCCTATTCTGCCTCTCGGAGCGTCGGCACTGGTGAGCTCGGCCCCGACATCGGCCTCGGAGCCTTCCCTGTCGGTGCGGCCTGGGGTTCCTACCTCTTCGGAGTGGGGGCCCTCTGGCCTTTCTGATAGGGGAGCCTTCGAGGTGATGAGGAACGTACTAGCCCCAGGGCATAGTCAATGGTCAGCTCCATCAGCTCCTCCCACTACAGTGCCTGCTGATGTCTCTTCCCACTCTCTTGCTCCTGGACCCAGAGATCCAACGCCTCAGGTTTCCCCACTGGGAATTTCTTCCTCTTCCGAGGCTTCTCCTGACCTGTCAGCGGAGCCTTCACGTAAGAGGACATGTAAGAGGAAGCATGTGGACTCCCCTGAGTCCATTACATCTGACATCGACTTGGATGAGTCAGAGGGATCCCCAAAGTCCCCCTCTGAGGATGTCTCTTTCTCAGACATCCTAGAAATCCTGAAGCAGAGGGGGAACTGGTCTTCCCTTAATCCTTCCGAGGACGAGTTGGTGTACCTGGAGGCGTTTGGTTCTCGACCCTCCACCTCCTGGGTGTTTCCGCCTTTCAACCCCCTTATGGAAATAGTGGCTCGGAAGGCATGGTCGGCCCTGGATTCGGTGGAACCCACCCCTAGGAGGCCATCTAAATTCATCACAGCACTAGTTGACAAGCAATTCCTAACAAAAGGTGTACCGGCGGATGCCATGGTGGTGGCTGCAGCCACCAAGAAGGAACTAGCTGATCCTTCAGTACCTATCCATCCTCCTAATAAGGATTCTAGGACCATGGATAGGTACGGTAAGCGGATGTTTTCTTCAGCGACCTTTGCCATGCGGTCGCTGAATTACTTGTGTCACTTCACCCGCCTTCAGAAAGATATTCTCAAAGAGTTGGGAGAAGTCTTATAGGATCCATCAGCTGCTGGGTCCCAGGATAAAATAAACTCACAGCTTGGAACCCTGAACTCGATTGTTAACTCCTCCATGCGTCTAATTTCATATGCAGCCGATGGAGCGAGTAGGGCCGCAGGCACAGGAGTGGCCTTAAGGCGTCACGCCTGGATGCGGCTGTGTAATTTCACGGACCCTTTCAAGGCGTCCTTCACAAATTCCCCTTTTGATGGTTCGGCTTTGTTCGGACATCAAGTGAAAGACACCTTGACCAGATGCGAACAAGATGGCAAGACTCTTTCTGCCGTGGGAGTCCGTTTCTCCACCCCTTCAAGACCATACCCTAAGGGTCAGAAGGGTGGGAAAATGTGGTTCCGCAAATCTCAAGGAGTCACGCCTGACGCAAAAGGTCAGTTTACCCCCAGAGGCAGAGGGGGTAACAACAACAGACGCCGCCCTAGGGGCAGAGGGGGTCCACAGAACCAGGGTAGCAGGGAGCCTCTCTCTGACAAACCCTTCCAGCATCCCTGAGATGTTGCCCGATTGTCCACCTTCGGAGGCAGTCGGGGGAAGATTGTCGCTGTACCCAATAGCCTGGCTTTCCCTTACTCAAGATAAATGGGTACAGTCGATCATATCCGAGGGTTACAAAATTCCCTTTATCCAAACCCCAATTCAGCAAAAGGGAACCCTTCCAGATGTTCCACCCAGTCTAAGGGAACTAGCAGTATCAGAAATATCAAAACTGCTAGCAGAAAGAGCCATCCAGCCAGTCCCAGCAGACCAACTAGGATCCGGAATCTACTCAAGGTTCTTTTTGGTACCGAAAAAGACAGGGGACTGGAGACCAATATTAGATCTCAGCAAACTAAACAAGTTTGTAAAGAGAACAAGATTCCGGATGGTCACGCTACAGTCCATTCTGCCCTTTCTGGGCAAGGACAATTGGATGTGCTCCATGGACCTTCAGGATGTGTACTATCACATCAAAATTCACAGGCGCTCCAGAAGGTTTCTCCGTTTTCGGCTGGGGGCCAGTCACTACCAATTCAGAGCCCTGCCCTTTGGTCTCACTACAGCCCCCAGAGTGTTCACCAAATGTATGGCAGTGGTTACGGCTCACCTGAGACGGCAAGGATTGCAGGTGTTTCCATATCTAGACGACTGGCTCCTCACTGCCACCACCAGGCATCAACTTCTCCAAGCCAGAGCTTACACCATTCACATTTGCAGAGGGCTAGGAATCTCTATAAATTTTGAAAAGTCTGCCTTGTTGCCTTGAAAGTCTTTTACCTTTCTCGGTGCCAACTTCAACACCGTACAACTTTCACCAAAGTTAACAGATCAAAGGGTCTTAGATATTCAAAACCATGTCCATGTTCTTCTTCAGAGCGACAAAATTCAGGCCAGGTATGTCCTGAAAGTATTGGGTCTTATGGCAGCCGCCATAACACTTCTTCTCCTTGCTCGTTTTTACATGCGTCTTCTACAGTGGATGCTTTTCGCCCAATGGTCTTTTCAGCAACTCCCCATGCACCACAAGATCATGATAACTCAAACTTGCAAAAGTCATCTGTCCTGGTGGATATTGTCCCCTCAAGTCCATCAGGGCAGACCCTTTGTTCCTCCTCCCCCAGTCGCCACGGTGACATCGGACGCCTCCCTGATCGGGTGGGGGGGGCATTTTCAGGGCAGGATGGGCCATGGCACTTGGCAGCCTTTCGAGCGCTACCTGCACATAAATGTCCTAGAGATGAGAGCAGTGCTTTTAACGTTGCAAGCCCTCCATGACTCTCTTCCCCTAGGAACTATTGCAATCCAAATGGACAATATGTCCATAGAGTAGTATATCAACAAGCAAGGCAGAACCAAGTCCTATCCCCTGTGTCGAGAGGCACTCAGACTTTGGCAATGGGCAATCTTCTCTCAGCGGTTTCTGATAGCAACGCATATCCCTGGGAAGTCCAACATCATAGCGGACAGGTTGAGCAGAGCTATACTCATGCCACACGAGTGGTCTCTCAAACAATCGGTAGCGGAAGAGATTTTTCAAAAGTGGGGCCTTCCTTGCTGCCATCTTTTTGCTACACCCCAAAACAGCAAATGCCCCGACTTCTTCACCCTCTTCCCCCTTCCAGGCCATCCCCTCAGAGACGCTCTAGTCCAAGATTGGCCTCGGGGACTCCTCTATGCCTTTCCACCCTTTCTTCTAATCCCACAAGTAATTCAGAAAGCAACCGCCTTGAGAGCCAAGTTGATTCTCATTGCCCCTTATTGGCCTCGACAGATATGGTTTCCGTTCCTACATCATTATCTTTTGGTACAGCCTTGGCATCTGGACCCAGCTCCAGATCTGTTGACCCATCATTTGGGGCAGCTGCACCAATCCCTGCATTCTCTCAACCTCACTGCTTGGTTGCTCCACTTCCGTCCTTAGCCAGGCTTCCTATGATTTCTAATCCCATCCGGGATATCATAGTAGCTTCACTTAAATCTTCCACCAGAAGGATCTACACTAGTAAATGGAAATGTTTCTCCTTCTGGGCAAAGGCAAGGAATATAGATCCCTTTACTTCCCCAATTCATTCGGTCTTAGACTTCCTAGCCGAAATTTTTCATTCAGGGTCTTCTGCCTCTACAGTAAAGGTTCAGTTGGCAGCCATATCAAATTTTCATACAGGCTTATCGGACCACAACATCATGTCCAATAAGCTTTGCAAAGCCTTCCTTAAAGGTGTATATTTACTTAAGCCTCCGATCAAAGACCCTCCACCTCAGTGGGATCTTAATTTAGTCTTTGAACCTGCGGTCTTCTGTTCATTGAAATTTCTTTCCTGGAAGACACTCTTCCTAGTCGCCATTACTTCTGCTAGGAGAGTATCAGAGCTTCAAGCCCTCTGCATTCGTCCTCCCTACTTAATCTTCCATAAATTGAGAGTTTCTCTAAGGACTAATCCATCCTTCTTACCCAAGGTGGCTTTGCAGACAAATTTAAATCAATCAATTGATCTCCCAGTTTTTTTCCCAAACTATACTAATAGAGCAGAGCAAAAGCTACATTATCTAGATGTTCACTGCCAGCTCCGATACTATTTGGATAGAACCAAACAAATAAGGAAGTCTGATCAACTGTTTTTATCGTACGCAGAAAATAAGAAAGGCCTTCCTGTTTCCAAGGTAACCCTATCTAGGTGGCTGTCTTCTGTGATTACATCTATTTATCAACTCAGAGGCAGGGAATTAACTTCTAAGCCAAAAGCCCATTCAACTAGAGCACTAGCTATATCTACAGCTTTTCAAGCTAGACTACCAATAGACACTATCTGTGCGGTAGCCACATGGGCCTCTCCTCATACCTTTGTTTCACATTAGAAATTGGACATGGCCTCCAGGGACAGAGCAACATTTGGTTCCACCATTCTTAAGAGTCTGTTCCAATGAGCCACCCAGGATGAAGGTGCTAGGGACGTGGTCCCATCCAGCAAGAATGAAGGCGAGATTGACAACTTAACATTGAGAAGTTATGTACCTACCATAACGTTCCATGTTAATTGTCTTCTCTCGCCTTCTTTCTTGCATCCCACCCACCATCCCCCTAGCCTGGACAGACCGAGAAGATCTTTCCTTCCTTGAAGGGTCCTTTTATTCCCTTGTTCACCATCTAGGTGTCCTAGGATATATATAGTGTAGATAATTATCTTTGGGGGTTTTTATCCCTCTTCCTCCTCCTTCCAGTTGGAGGATTTTGTTTTATTGGCCTATGCTAGGTTTTTCAGCTTCCAAATGAGATCTGGGGAGTTATCGCCTAGCATCATGGGATAGAGGGTTGCCTCGAGCCGGTAAACTAAGCTCTCGAGCTTCAGTAAGTGGCCGAGTCAGAGCCAAGGATCGGCTCCGAACCCATCCAGCAAGAAAGAAGGCGAGAGAAGACAACTAACATGGAACGTTATGGTAGGTACATAACTTCTCATTCACCCTCCTTGTAATGCTTTCATCTTCTACATAACCCCATAATTCTTCTCATTTTCACTTTACTAGTGGTTAATGATCTAGACAGTGACGTGAATGGAGACTGAGGTAGATGAATTTAAATGTTACTGATTATTGATGGGTTAGTTAGTAATGAGTAAATCAAGAAAGTTGTGACTTACCCCCCCCCCCCACACACACACACACACACACACACACACACAAAAAATCTACAACCTTTCCTCCTCCTTTGAGAATCTATGCTGCAGACCTACACCTATATCTTTTACCTGTAAAACACATTTTCCTCTTCCTTTCCCTATATCTTCTACAAACTTCCTATCTACAGATCTGCTTTCTGGTCGCACTACTCCCCCCCCCCCATTCGAATCCCTAAACCGTGTACAAATTCACACCTATCTATATACTCCTCACTAGAACTAACTTAAAACCAGTTCAAGAATTTCCTACAGTCCCAACAACAAACAGTACAGCCCTACATCCTATCCGATGTTATTGACCATCCTGTCCTTACTACTGCTGGGCAAGACATTTAGACTTGTATTGAAGCTGTAACTTAATTCCATGGCTTTCTGTCCAAAAGATTCTCTGTGGTCAAAATAGGATCATCAAAGTCAGAAGTGGCCCCTCTCATTAAGGGTGTAGCTCAAGGTTCCATACTTGCCCCTTTCTTTTTTTCAGTGTTTATCAGCAAATTACCAAATGATCTACCTAACTTAATTCTGACTCTTTACACAGACAGTATGGTTATACTGTAATCCAGACCCCCTCACCCCCAGCTTGAGAAACACCTCCACTCCCTTAGTTCTTGACCATTCAGTCATAAGAGTCTTCGTAACCCTAACAGAACCAAATGTACCCTCTTTGGAAGCTCTCCAAAGCTGACAAAATCCCTCAAATCACCCAGTATCAAAGACCTTAACAATACTCCAATAGAAAATATAACCTCCTGTGAATATCTTGAGTTATGGCCAGACCCAATCCTTCATTTCCAAAGCCACATAGGAAAACACAAGTAAAAAATAGCTCACTGTTGTTTTTGGCCAGGAAAATCTCCCTCTGTCTGTGTACTGCAGCAAGAGCAGCAGTACCCAAAGGAATGCTAATAGTACAACTTGAATCAGTTTTATAGTTATAGCCACTGCCTCAGAGAAAGAACACATCCATTCTGCAATCTAGTATGAACAAAATTTGTCAGTTGTTCTCAGCCTCCCCACCACTTAAGAGCACCAGTCTGTCATCCCTGCCAAAGCTAAATGGCTCAGACTTTTACAACCAGTTGACTCCTTACCTCTTGCTAGTAAGATCCATTCAAAAACACCCTCTACAACCTCTGGAATCTCTCCCAATCAACTCCCACTCTCTAAGTGCCCTAAACCAAATTGAATTGGAAAGATCACTTATTCTCCATTCTTGGCAGAAACTCTGTTTAGTCCCTACCCATCAACTAAATAAACACTTTCCCACTCCCACCTTTAAAAATACCTCCATATCACAGCTGAATGTAGGGTCTTCACTTCTGGTCACATCACCTAACCATCCTCTTCCACTGCTTTCACCTCCTGTACCTCTGGCTTCCTTTTCTTTATAACGTCATAGTCTAAATTTTATATTGTGGCAAGTTATTGTAGTGTTTTATTCTTTGTTGGCTTCGGAAATGGTATTGCCATTAGTTTGTAATTATTTCTAAGTGATTTATTGCAGCTGTGTACTGTAAAAAGCTCTCCGTTTTGTTCTTTGTTTATGTGAATATATTCAGTAAGACTTTACATGCAAATGGTCGATCAGCGTACTAGACCAGTAAACAAGGAAATAAATAAAAGGAAGATGCTAGTCTACTGAATGTATATGTCATGGTTGTACATTATGAGTTTTTTTAAGTTAATGGAAGAGTAGGTTGCCTGTCATAAGCATGCTATGAGGTGAGTGGGGATGGAGTTGATGTTAAAAACAAGGTTAAGCGAAGTGTAGTGAGGCGTATCAGTGTGTGACAGACCGCAAGAAGCTTCAGAAAATCATTAACAACTGAGTCTCACTGCAAGTCCATCTCTTGCAGAACATAGCACTCTTGGTGGTATTATCAACAGTAGGAATGATATAGCATATTTTACGTTTTCCTCAAGAGTTTCTGCCACACATTAATGAAGTGAAATGAGAAACCCATGGTGCATGTGTGTGAGAGGTGCAGGGGAGGTGGTGGGAGGGATGTCATCTAAATCAGTAAGCAAAAACTTGTTTGTAAAGTGCTGCATTAGGCAGAAAGTGCCTGTTTCTGCCAACAAGGGCAGTCATTTACAGAGTGTACTAAGACACTTGTAATAATAACAGCAGGGCAAACATTACAAAATACGACCCCACCTTAGGGCAGAAAAAAAATCACCCAGTTATAATGAGTTTTAAGCAGAAATTTACTCTGAACTTTTTCAGGCATAAATGTGCTTCAAGGGCACAAAGGAATCATTAAGATTGATAACAACTGATGCAGATTTAATATGCTTCAGTATTTGAGGAGTTGTGGACCAACTCTGGGTTGAGTAAGACTTATGGAAACAAAAACTAATTGCGAGCATTTATCATAAAAGGTAGATGTATGTGTACTTCATTAAATTCATATTTTATTTATTTATTGTCATTTATTTGTTTACCAGGACAGCCTAAATGGGCCCACTGGGTACCGATTTTCATTGGAGGCCTATGGAGAAAAGCTCCTGGTTACATCACAAAAATATTTTACAAATATTATACATTACAAAATTATTACTGATAAAACCACCTGGAGTGCAGCTGACCAACAAAAATGATATTAACTTGCAACACCAAATAGAGATTATAGCATAAAATATTTAAAATTAGTCCAGAAAAACAATGTGATCTGTCACAGTGAGTGTTTCACAGTGATATAGTAGTACTAAATATTAAAGAAGACATACTTTCAGCAACAGTTAAACTATAAAGTAACACTAACTTAACTGATAAAAAACAGATTTTGCAAACCAAGCCTAAAAACTGTAACGGCAGTAAAACTTCTGAAGGTAACATGGCTCAGACAACTCGCCCTTTTAACGTTTCAGTAAAGATGAACAAGGATAAGATTCCAAGTATCTGACTTACTGTGAGAGCTGATCTGTTGGAATCTGGTCCACACTGTAAGCCTATTTATAGATAAACCTTACACTGAAGTAAGTCACCTATACTGAGAATATATCTTTTAGAATCAGGTCAAACTTAAAATAGAGTAAGTGAATTACAATGAGAACATGTCTTTTGGAATTGGACCCCAAATATACACAAGAATTCAGCAATAATAATTACAAAGCCAGCAGTGTTCAGAAACCATATTGAAACATGTAACATATTCATTCAGTGCAAATACAAATTCATCTTGTTACTTGACCAGTAGACTATACTTCATATGCCAGTTATTTAGTCTCAGGAAATTACAAACCGTTTTACTTGCATCTCTTTGTTAATTGTTTTGTTCTGGCTATAACTATTTGCTCTCTGTTATAAATTGACCTGAAGGTGGTAAGCTTGCTCAGCTTCACTTTGCTCCCCCACCTTACCCTTTACTCTATTATTATATTTCCTACATATACATTTACTTGTGACTCTTATTCCAAAACCCTCCCCAAGTGACCCTACTACTAATATCCATACACTTCTATTATTTCCTACTTTCCTGTCTATGTTTAATTTTTAGCCCCCATTCCCAAATCTTTCTCCCTCCCATACTGCTTTGCACTATACCTATTTATAATCACAGCCATCCCTAATAGTACCTATCTAAGCTACTTGTTTTTTTTTTCTTTTCTCAAATAAACCCTCATTTATTCTTATTTTGACTACATCATTATACTCTACCCTTTAATACCTTACATTTCAGAGAAGATAACAGGACAACCTACCTCTCTTCTTTTATAGAAAATACTTCTTTCCTTACCTATCCAGTTCCAGCTTTCAGAATCCACCATCGCTGTCCTGCAACTTCTTGTTCATTCTTCATTGTAACTTTCTGACTACATGGCATCTGTAAAATACAGACTCCTGTACTTAATTATGCTACTCTTCAGATTATCCACTATTCTCTTCCTACTGTGCCATCTTTCAACCTACCATGACTCAGTAATGTATCACAACATGTCTCCAACTCTGTCCCAACCACCTATCCATACTTCCTCTTTACACTCTCCTCACATTGCACCAAGCCTATTTAATATTGCCTCTCACCTTTATTCCAAATGTAGACTAATTGCACTTCAACTCCAACCCCAACCAAAACAAAATTAAGTGAAATAATCCTCTCCAAAAAAGAAGTATGCATAATTCCCCAATGTATTAAATATTTATAGGAAGAGATATACACCCTAATCCTGGCCCCCACCTATTGCAGTGAACACAAAGATAATTCTGTCCCACGCACTTCTGTAACCCAACAGCAGCCAGTCCCTAACCCTGGTGATCTAATTTTTGGTGCAGTAGATGTTAGAAGTATAAATAAAAAATAAGAAATAAAAACTGCTGAACTACATGTCTGGATTACCCAACATAAACTTGATGTTCTCGCTGTAATTGACACTTAGCTTAAACCCTTCATAAATGAATCCAAAGTTATAACTCCTGGCTTTAATATTATCCATGATGACTGTATAAAGAGTAAAACTGGTAGTAGTGCTTTAATATTTCCCATTACCTACCACATTTCCACCTACAGTAAACCAACACCAAAATTCAGTTCGGTAGACTTTCTTAGTGCTTTCCCCAAAATAAACAATTATAAACAAATATATATTACTGTTCCATATATCTCTCCTGACAACAATACAGTTGGAATACTGGAAGATATCCTACATTGGATATCCATAATATCTCCACAAGAATAAATATTACTAGGTGATGTGTCATTCGGAAGTAAACTCTTAACTTCCCTGCATCTAGCATGAACATATATGGTTTCAATTAATAGCCCCACATGTTAAAGCAAGACATCAGGTTCTCTATTTTACTGGATCCTAGTACTAGATCCTAGCAAATACTCCACCACAGGTACAATGTCAGACTCTCTCTCAGTGATCATCTCCCAATCTCTATGACTAGGCATCTCACACATCCAGTTAAACAGTATATTTGTAAAACAACACATAACCTTTCCAAGTTTAACCCAGAAATGTTCATTTCTAAACTGTCATCTGTTAATTGGAACTTCCTAAAAATTATCCATTTAGATGAAGCTGTAATTGAATTCAGTATAACTTTTCTAAATATCCTAGATAGCCTTGCACCTTCTTGAAGGAAGAGACTAAAAATTAATAATGCACTTTGGCTATCCAAAAAGAGTAAAATGCTAATGCAGGACAGAGAAAAAGCAATGAAAGAGTGTCAAAAATGTAAAACACCTCGATATCTTGAAAACGTTTGAATGCTTCGCAATTGTACTAAAAAGCAAATAAATGAAGACAAAAAACTACTATAATAACTTTCAGAAAATACTAAACACAACCCTAAAATATTTCAGACATCCATTAAAGAAATCTTACATCCCGGACAAAAATTCAACACAGCCCATCTCCAGATAACTCACCACTTGAAACTGCAATACAGTTCAACTCTTATTTTATAGATAGTATAGCATTTCTAACCAAGGATTCCTCAACATCTAATCCCAACCCCTCCCCAACAACCACATATCACCACATTTACTTTCAGCTTCAAACCAGTACCCACATCCTATATAAAACTACTCTTAAATTCAAACTGTGCTCTTCTTCAGCTGATGCCAATAGCATTGCCTATCCTGTCTCAATCAATATAATAGGTCAGTTCGGGAAATCTCACATTCTCTCTCTGGAAAAAGACACACATTATTCCTCTGCACAAAGGAGGAAATTCAACAGACATTAACTTTAGACCTATAAGCTATCTTATCTCCCCTCACCAAAATATTTGAAAAATAGGTTCATAGGTTACTAGGCTAATGGCTCTAGGGCCTTTACAAGCCTAGCTGTGTAATAACCTGAGTATCCTTATTGACCATAGTTAGATGGTCTTTGTTAGCACAGTGATTCAGTGATTAGCACCAACTGCCCCTATGAGGGACATAGGCATCACCCCTTGGGTGAATTTACAGTCACCTCTCTAGTTGTTAAGTTTGTGCTTGAAAAGGGTCATTGAGGAGCTCGGCTTCACATGGAGTGGGAGCTTATTCCAAAGGAGCTGCAATCGCTGGGAGATGTATCTGTCTCTAGAATGTGCTGTTAATGTCACAGGCTTGGTTGGGATCCCTGGAACAAGGTATTCTTGCCTCGTTTGATTTGCTAATGTGCAGCATTTCCATTAGGGCAGGGTCCAAGACTGCTCTGTAGGCCAGGCACGGGTCGCCTCTCAGCAGCCTGTATGATAGCATACAGTGACAGGGCTTTCAGTCTTTCTATGTATGTCTTGTTTTGGAGGCCCTGGATTCTCTTGGTTTGAAACCTCTGTGGACTCTTCAGTTGCTGTAGGTGTCTGGTGAGGTACATACAGAAGGGCATATTGTACTCAATTAGTCTAATAAGGGTCAAGTACAACGGAGCTATAACTGGTCATGGATGTGATGCCATTATTTATGAGATGCACAATGTAGATTGTCTTTCTTACCACTACGGGCACATGATGATTGAAGTTTAGATTGCTATCAACCTGTGTTTCCCAAGTCTCGCACCACTGAGTTTGAGCTTAGAGGAGTGCTGTCTATATCATAATTAGGGGCTATTTCATTACCAATGGGGATAATGAGGCATTTCTTTTTTGTTAAGCTTTAGTCCATGAGTTTGGTACCAATGATTTGTCTGTGTCAGCCCTTTCAGTAATATGTTAACATCGTTTGGGGACTCTTATGATTGTGCCCGGTTTACAGACATCTGAAGACTTGGTAAGCCACAGGCCATCTACCTTCACCTGGACTTCAGAGAAATATCTTCCAAAGAGTAGAGGGTCCAGCACAGATACTTGTGGTACCCCAATGATAACTGTGATCTTGGATACGGTGCCGTTATTTATGAGATGCACAATGTCGAATGCTTTTCTTACCACTACGGGCACATGGTGATTGAAGTTTAGATTGCTATCAACCTGTGTTCCCCAATCTTGCACCCCTGAGTTTGAGCTTAGAGGGGTGCTAGCTATATCATAATTAGGGGCTACTTCATTACCAGTGGGGATAATGAGGCATTTTTTTTTTAAGTTTTAGTCCATGAGTGTGGTACCAGTCATTTGTCTGTGTCAGCCCTTTCTCTAATATGTAAACATCGTTGGGGGATTCTATGATTGTGCCCAATTTACAGGCATCTGCAGATCTGGTAAGCCACAGGCCATCTACCTTGGCCTGAACTTCAGAGAAGTAGCTTCCAAACAGGGCCCAGCACAGATTCTTGTGGAACCCCACTGGTAACTGGTCTACTGGTGGAGGCGGACTCCCCAACTTTGGCAGTGTGCATTCTGTTGATGAGCCATTTTCCTACCCATCTAGTAATGTATGGGTCAATACCCAGCTGGGAGAGTTTCTCTATGATAGCTGAATGGGCGATTGTGTCAAAAGCCTTGGCTAACTCAAGATAGGCAGTATGTACTGTTTTGCCCTCATCCAGGGCTTTGGTGACATTTTCAAAGAAGTCCACTAGGTTTAATAACAAAGATCTATCCTTGATGAAACCAAACTGGGTCGGGTCAAGGGTTTGAAGGTTGTCTATGTCTTTGTGGATAAGGTTCATGATGATTCTTTCCATGGCCTTGCAGATAAGGCTGGTTAGGCATATGGGTTGATAGTTCCTAGGGTCAGTTGATGGACCCCCTTTGTGCAAGGGGATTACTGTTGCTGTTCTCCACTCTGCCGGGACAAAACCTGTTCTCAGGTTGTGGTTAAAGAGAATGCAGACTGGTTCCACTGGGTCTTGTTTTAGATTTAGTAAGCAGCCTGGGATATTAAATGGTCCCATAGAGGCTGTATTTTTGGCCTTGGAGCGTGTTTGTATGACCTGTTCTTTGGAGATATCCAGTAGAGGACTGGTGTCAAGAAGGCTTTAGGGTATGTTTGGTGGTAACACGGGAGCAACGTTATTGCCAGATCTGTCAGCTAACAGGTTGGCAATTTCCTCAGCTTCAATGTGAGTGGTACCATTCACTATAAATCCAGCACACAGCTGACCATTCCCTTTAGATTTTGATTGTAGCTAAAGAATGCCTTGTGATTGTCATTAGCTAGCAATGCTAATGCAGACTTGTTGCTAGAGTTAGAGGGCTTAACAAGAGATCTGATTTGCTTCTTCAAGTTGTGGAGTGTATTCTTCCTCTGTTCAGTAAGTTCTCTCCTGTTCTTAGATGTTAGTTTATTTCTTTTGTTGTATGGCTTATTTATACTTACAGTCCACCAGGGTGGCTTGTTTTTTAAGGAACACCTAGTTTTGTTCCTGTTGGATACAACTGAGTCGATGCATTTGTTTAAGTGGCTGTATAGGGCATTTGTGTATTCCTGTGCATAGGAGTCATTGTTGGCTATGTTGGTAGGGGCTTTGAAACTTTTTATACATTGCTTAGTAGTCAATAGTTTGCTTTGGAGAAATTTAAAATTTTTTTTTTTACTCCCATGGGAGTGTCAGGTTTGATCTTTACTTCAAACAAGACAGATTTATGGTCTGACCTTGCCAGGGAGGGCAACACACAGGAGGTAGTGCAGTGACCCCCCCCCCAAGTTGGTGAGCACTAGATCCAGGACATTTGAGCCCCTTGTGGGGCTGTGGAACAACTGTTCAGGGCATTTGAATTAACAAAGTCCAGGAACCTGTAGCGGTCTTGTTAGTGCTCATATAAGATGCCCAGTCAATGGAAGGATAGTTGAAATCTACCATGACTAAGGTGTTTGGCTGTATACTGAACCACTCTAGCAAGGCCAGGTAGGCAGTGTGCTTCTCCTGGTTCATGGTAGGGGACCTGTAGCTAGCGATGATGTGGTAGGTATTTTAATTTGACCTGGAGTAGCTCAAGAGAATCATACTGTTTCACCAGTCCTGTGGTGTGTTTGGATTTAATGAAGATGGATACACCTCTACCTCTGGTTCCTTCATGCTCGTTTTGAGGTCTGAACGTTTGAAAGGCATTGTAACCTTGTATGGACAGGGTGTATTCAAAAACAGTTGATATAGTCCATCCTGGTTTTGAGCAAGAACAAAGACAGATTTTAGCTAGGAAGTCTTTGATACTAGTTCAAAAACAATTGCTAGACTATCTCATGCAGGAAGAACTCCTATCCCCTACACAACATGGCCTCCATCCTTCCCATACGTCTAATAATGCCCTTCTAACCTGTATATATTCACTTCATATAATCAAAATACCAAAACACTGAAAATGAGAAAACTTCATAATATAGAAGACCAAACACTGAAAACTCCAAGTATTGAAACTCAAAACACTGAAAACACACATCATACATATACTGAGTTCAAACAAGATAAATCATATTACTTTTCACAAAGTAATATAGTAATAGTGTAGTGAAGTGCAATCTTGGAGTTGAAATATTTAAGTAGCAGGGGGTGTGGGGGCACAGCCCCCCACATGGAGGGCGCAGGGGGGCTTGCCCCCCTGATTATACTTGGTGGAAAATAATATGATTTATCTTGTTTAAACTCAGTGTATATATGATGTGTGTTTTCAGTGTTTTGGGTTTCAGTGTCTTGAGTTTTTGATTTTATGAAGTTTCCGTATATATAATATATGGATCTACTGGTTTTGGTCAAATTACATTTGGTCGAAAATTATTTCAAACAGTTCACTTCACCGAAAATGCATTTCACTGAAAACCCATTTGGATTATTCCATTTGGTCGAAAATGAAATATAGCCCCTGTCCCACTGCAGTGCGACCCTGGAGTGAGAATATAAAGTTGGGTGGGTGTGGGGGTGTAGCCCCCTACATAATTGCAGTGTATTCACTATTATATACTTATGTATCCATTAAAAATACATTGAAACATATAACGTCAGTAAAAACTAGTTGCAAAATGTGGGGGGCTATGTCTCCCATACCCCCCTTACTTTATATTCTCACTCCAGGGTCGCACTGCAGTGGGGCAGGGGCTATATTCCATTTTTGACCAAATGGAATTCCACCAAATGAGCTTTCAATCAAATGGGTTTTCAGTAGAGGCCTGGGGAGAAAAGCTCCAAGTTGCAAGACAGGTGTATAATACATATTAAAAACATATACAATACAGAAAACATATAATACAAAAAAGAATTGCTACATGACATTAAAAATATAGAGTTAGTCATCTAAAGTATAAAAAATTTACAAACAGCACTGAAAGGAAGATGAATAGAAGTATTCACCTTGATAACTAGTATTCAGGAAAGACAATGTTGGAAATTGATAGAGGTAGATTAGCTTAGAGAGTAGGTCCAAGCCTAGCTGTGAATAAAAATTATATGTTTTGATGGTAACAGATAGTATGTAAGCACCAGTTAGCCAGGGTTGGTACAAGAGCATAACCAGTGGTTAGAGAGGAAATCTTTTAGATTAGTTTTGAATAGTGGGAGAGAGGTTAGGGTTATAAGGTTTTGTGGTAAGTGATTCCATATTTTACCAACTGAATTAGAGAATATCGAGTCCCCTGCTAAATTATTTGAAAAGGTAGTGTGCATCAGCATTTTGTTAGAGGAGTGTAGATTTCTCAAGCTGTTATATGGTGTTATGAGGGTAGAGAGAACTGGGGTATTGTTGGGTTGGTGAAGGACTTTATGGGCAATTATAAGTTGGTTATATTGTAATAGGTGAGGTAATTTAAGCCAGCCTAGATGTTTTAGATTCTGACAGTGATGAGTCCTGTATGAAGAGTTAGTAGCGAATCTGGCAATATTATTGTATGATCTAGTTAGTTTGTTGAGATTATTTTTGGACAAATTGGTATATATGGGGGAAGCATATAATAGGGTAGAGATTAAGTGGGTTCTAGCTATTGTGGTTCTGGCTAGTGGTGTCAGGAAATGTTTGATTCTATAGAGGGATCCAAGTTTTTTGCTAGTAGATTTTATTGTATTGTTTATGTGAGTGTCGAACTTTAGTTGATTATCAATTGTAATACCTAGGAGTTCGGTGGTGGGGTCAGGAGAAATAATGGTACCATTGTTGGATGTAAGTGTGAAATGAAGAGGGGGAGACAAGTGAGAGGGTGTAAAGAGCAATAATTTGTTTTTTTGGGGGGTTGAGGAGAAGACAGTGGTTGGAGTACCATTGTTCTATAGTGGTGAAGGATTTTTGTGTGAGAGAATGAAGTTCAGTTTGGGATGGAGCTGAACAAATGATTGTAGAATCACCAGCATATTGAATGCAGGTAGAGAGTGGGATAGAGAGATAAAGGTTGTTTATAAAAATGGAAAATAGTAGTGGACCTAAGATAGATCCCTGTGGGACGCCTAGGGAGGTGGGTAGGAGGTCTGAAAGATGGTTTTGCCAGAGAACTGCTTGTTTTCGTTTATCCAGGTAGGATGTAAACCAATTCATTGCAGAATTATCAAGAGATAGTGACTTTAGTAGGTGGAGGAGAAGTTGATGGTTGACCATGTCGAAGGCTTTAGATAGGTCTACAAAGAATGCTGAAGAAAGAATATTATTATTGCGATTTTTGTTGATGCAGTTGGTAAAGGATAACAAGGCTGAGGTGGTACTGTGGAAAGGACGGAAACCATGTTGACAGCTAACAGATTATAGTGGAGTAAGTGGGTTATTAATTGATTGTGGATACATTTCTCCATTATTTTAGCAAGTGGAGACAGTAGGGCTATGAGACGATAGTTAGAGTAGTCAGTGGAGTCACCACCTTTGTGAAGAGGAATAATGTGTGAGATTTTCCAAATTGATGGGATAGTGCCTTCTATTATGGTTCTATTGATCAATATGAAGAGCCAAAGAAGGTGAAAGTCAGGTAAAACAATCAGAGGAATGCTGATTGTTAGGGTGAGTTTTCCAAGGAGATAGTAGTTTGAACAGTTAGACGGAGGTGTTAAGGAGTAGGTAATGCTTAATATAGTTGAGAAAAATGTAAAAGTGTGGAGTAGGCTAGTGGCTATAAGAGGGTAAAGTAGGGAGTTTAGTGGTTGATTGAGTGAGAAAAGGCACAAAGTAGAAATAAAGTCAGAGGGGGAAAACCTGGGAGAGGAGAACCACCTAGTGGCTACTGCAGGTACTACAGCTGGGGCTACTTACAGGACTTGCAGCTTAAAAGTAAAGGCAGGATATAGGGGTGAGGAACGAGATTATTTTAGATTGTTGGTTAAGAGGGGGAAAGGTATGGCTGCTGGCAATCCTTTCCTTGGGTTTTACAGGTTGCACTAAGTGATAATATAACAAATGTAGCTTTAAATTCCAGGCAGTAAAAACGTACTTTCTTGTGTCTTTCCAAGGGAAAGACTCCCAAAAAGAGGTTTGGTAATGTTCCTTAGATGTGGGGTGGAGGCACCAGTCTTAAACAGGGTGTAAGTTCCAAGATCTAATACAGGCCAATTGGTGGAAGAGCTGAGAACAGAGGAGAGAAAGAGAAGGAGATGCTATAAGTAATAAGGCAAAAACACATTAGAGAAGTACTACAAAGGAACAATGCATACAATAATCACATTTACTAGAATTACAATAGAAATTCAATTGATGTGCTATTTAGCTTAGTGCAGTCATGTATGGTAAAAACAGTTTCCAATGTTATTGTGCAAGACTTAGCAAAGATATACTTGTTATCTATATGCTTACTGACCAGTTAAAACTAAGCAAATTAAATAGGTAAAAATAACAAGTGGTAAAACATCCATGTAACTTTTTCTCTAGATGTTCAAACAATTAAGCAGAGGAGATCAAATTAAGTGACCACAGGCCCAATATTCAGCTAGCAACATCTCAGTATATTTACTGGTATAATGAAACAGCACCATACATTAAGCGTCCGTATTTCGTTTAGTCAAGGCATTTAGAGCTGAGCATTGAGGGAGGAACACTAGCTGTTTATCCAAAGTTAATTAGGCTAGCTGCAATAAACACACGAGCGCTAGACAAAAAGTCAGCGTTCTTGCTGAAGGTTTAAATATAGTTATTATGCTCCCATTATCATGCTTCGATTAGGACCATTTCATTGTGCATATCTATGTCACAGTTAAACCTCAGGTAAGTACCCACCGCTACTTGTTTGTGAGTGAAACTCACTGCTTTAGTAGCGAGGTGGACTATATATATATATATATATATATATAGAGAGAGAGAGAGAGAGAGAACTCCTTTCTCTTGATAGTACATCCATTGAAGTCAATTGTCATAGAGAGAGAGAGAAATATATATATATATATATATATATATAGATACTGTCAATAAAGCTAGAGACAATGGCAAACTAGTCTCTCCTTTATTTTTAGACCTGTCTAAAGCTCTCAACATAGTTTGTCACAGCAAATTTCTACTTCAAATGCTCTCACTAGGTGTCTCTCATCCCACCCTTTTGTGGTTCAAAAGCTACCTGAACAATGGGTATCAGTCAGTAAAATGACACTACATGTTCTCTTCATACCTCCAAGTCACCATTGGTGTACCACAAGTCAGTATCTGATCCCCTTCTCTTTAACATTTTCACCAACACCCTCTACACTTCCACACAACAGACCACTCTAATATAATATGCAGGGGATTCCACTCTCATTTGCACATCTGATAATGTGGTACACCTCCAAAAATTACTCAAGAAGCTTTAGCACCCACTGAAACATGGCTTTGTAAGTCACAGGTCATGCTCAACCCAAAAAAGTCCAAACTGCTAATTTTTCCCTAAATCCCTCGCTCATGAAAAAATAAAATTTAAACTCCTTTTTCTTGATAGTACATCCATTGAAGTCAATTGTCAAAGCAAACTATTAGGAGTGATAGTGGATGATAATCTTACATTCGACCTTTATATACAAAATTGCATGAGAGAAACTAATCAAATAGTAGGGATGCTTTACAGACCCAAAAACTTTCTCACCGATGCAAGTAAAACTACACTTCTCACTACTTATCTCCTCTCCACACTTCCTTTTGCCCCTCACTCCCATCCATACTAACCTCCATGCTTCACAAAAATGAAAACTTGAAAAATGCTATAACAAAGTTGCTAAATTTGCAGCATATAACCCTTTCAGTACCTACCACTGTATAACACTGAAAAGCCTAAATTGGTTAGAACTGCCACGTCAACTAACAATATGCACAACTTTTTACCACCTATAAAATTATTTATCATCCGTCTGCCTGTCGAGCACTAAAAAATGTTCTTCACATCTATGTTCCCAGTCGGTAACTGTGATGCAGTGAACAAAAAAAAGAAGATCTGAAGTAGGAGATTCATTTGTCTGCAACCTGTGGGTTATGGATCCGATATCGGATCCGAACCGGCATGGTTTATCCAGCTATGGATCCGAGCTCTTAGCTCCTCCCCTCACCCATAATGCCCTGCTCTCCCTACATGACCTCAGATCTAGTTTGCCGCGCTGGTAACCAGTTGGATCGTCTGAGCTCTTCAGCTAAGTGCTTATAAATCTCTTATAAAGCTTTAAATTGCTTTTTTGTAGTTAGTTTTGTGTGATTGTGTTAGGTTTCCTTTAGTCTTTTGATAGTTTTGGGTTAAAATTTTTACATCTAAAACTTTATTTTAATTCCCTCCCCTCGCTGGTTCGGAGTTTTGTTTGAGTGTGCTGTTTGGGGCCTTGTGTGTGTGCTAGTTTAGCACTAATTGTTTGTCTTTTCTTTGTAAAAAAAAAAAAAAAAAAGACTTTAGTTATGTCAGAAGCCCCTAAGGCAATTTTTTCGAAGTGCTCCGAGTGTGGCCATAAGCTTTCACCAGCTGATGGCCACACTCGGTGTGTTAGATGCCTGGGGGTTGAACACCTCACATCTGGATGCTCCATTTGTGCAGGGTTCAACCCCAGGGCACTGAAGGAGCGGAGGTCCAAGCTTGTTTTGTCGGGCCTCTTACCGCCGGACTCGGCTCCGACCTCCGCTCCTTCGGGAGTAACCGTGCCTTCGGTTCTTCCCTCCGTGGCACCCCCTCCTCCTCCTGGGACTCAACCTCCCGTTTCTGGTTCGGAGGAGAGGGATGCTAGGAAAAAGGACGGAGGAGAAGCACCACAAGCGGCGGGCCGAGACCTCTGTTTCGGCCCCGCCAGCCAAGCGGGCTTCTCCCCCGGCTCCGTTGTCGGCTCGGTCTCCTCCTTCTCGGCTCCGGTCTCCAGTGTGCTTTTCACCGGGACCTGAGGAGGAGGAGACCCGATCTCCGCCGAGGCTATCGAGGAGGCACTCCAGGCCTACCTCGGTAGCCTCGTCGAGATCTACGTATAGCCTTTCGGATGCTGATCTGGACCGGATGATGAGAAGGTTCATCCAGGCCCAGATGCAGATGGGAGTGCTTTGCCTCCCCCTCTGGGCGGGTGCTCAACACCCTTTTTCAAACCTATTGCTCCTTCTCCGACCCGCTATCCGGGTTCGGAGCAGCTGGAGCCGAGCTTCGAGCCGGGGTGGGTCGGCGCCGATAGTACTTGGTACCGGATCCGACCCTGCCCTCGAGTGCATCAGATCCGACCTCTCTGAGCCTGGATCCGAGCCTCGGATCCGGGGGGATCAGTGCTCCTTCGGCGCCGTCTGTCGGAGCGCACTGTCCCTTTGGATCCGGCGGCGCCGGCTCCGATCCACTCTTCGGATCCGAGGGGGAGCCGATTGTCGGATCCTTTGGTCGAGGTCGGCTCCCCTTCAGCGTTTGATGTAGTGGAGAGGGCCCTGTTGAGGGTCTCCGGACCCCCGGCACTTGTTCCGGCTCCGTCCCGCGCTCCCTCTGCACTGGGCCAGGCTTCCACCATCCGGCCCTTGGGACAGCCCACTTCTGTGCCCCAAGTTGCTCCAATGGAACAAGTTGCTGCTTGCGAGGAGTCCTCTGACAGCCCCCCAGAGGATGTCCTCGCAAGCATCACGTGCAAAAGGAGGCACATTGACTCCCGAGTCTCTCACGGAAGACACGGACTTGGAGGAAGGGAAGGCTCCCCACGGTCACCCCGAGGATGTCTCATTTGGAGACATCATGGAAATGCTCCGTATAAGGGGGGGGTGGTCTGCCCCCAAGTCTTCCTCGGACGAGTCCGTGTTCTTGGAGGCATTTGAAGCGGGCCCGTCTACCTCTTGGGTGTCCCCCCCTGCCGACCCCCTGGTGGACCTCATTACCACCAGGGCGTGGAAGGAACCGGACACCGTGGAGCCAATTCCTAAGAGGCCCGATAGGATCCTTAGCCCACTGTCCGACCGTGCCCATTGGAGTAAGGGGCCTCCGGTAGATGCCATGTTGACGGCGGCCACCAAGAGGGAACTTGCTCAGGAGAGTCCTCAGTCCATTCCCGAGCAAGGAGTCTCGGATGATGGACCGCTTGGGGAAGCGGATGTTTAGTTCAGCGACCTTCTCGGTAAGGGCGCTGAACTACTTGGCACATGTCATTAGGATGCAGCGAGATCTCATTAAAGAATATGCTGCATCTCCCCCAGAGTCCATGTCGGAGGAGGACAGGGTTCTGCACTCCACCCGTATGGCCACTCTTAGGTCAGTTACTAATACCTCTATGCGGCTACTCTCCCACGCTACGGAAGGCGCCGCTAGAGCTGCGGGGGCAGGCCTAGTCACTAGACGTCAGGCCTGGCTCCATCACTGCGATTTTTCTGAGCCCTTCAAAGCGTCATTTGCGAACGCCCCCTTTGATGGTTCTGCTCTCTTTGGCAAAACCATTCGCGAAACATTGACCCAGAGCGAGAAGGACGGGAAGACGCTGTCTGCCGTCGGAATCCGCTTCTCTGCACCCCAGAGGCCCTACTCTAGGAACCAAAAGGGTCAGAAGAAGATGTGGTTCCGGAAGTCGCAGCAGTCCCAGCCTGCTCCGGACAACCAGTCCTTCCGTGGCAGAGGAGGACAGGGAGGACGCCGCCCTAGAGGCAGAGGGGCTCCCAGAAACTTCGGGTCCAGGGAACCTTTCTCTGAACGGCCCGCGCAGCAACCCTGAGGGGTTGCCCGACTGCTCCACTCTGGAGGCAGTCGGGGGACGTTTTTCGGGGCACCTAGCGGCATGGGAGTCCATAACATCAGACCGCTGGGTTCTCCAAATCATATCCAGAGGATATCGCATCCCTTTCCTTCACCTTCCAAAGTTGAAGTCCCTCCCAGACGTCCCACCCGGTCAACGGGAGGCCGCTTTGGCAGAAATTGGCCATCTGCTAAAGAAAAGAGCCATCCAGCCCGTCCCCCTAGACCAGATCGGATCAGGGTTCTACTCCAGGTTCTTTTTAGTGCCAAAGAAGACGGGGGAACTAAGACCAATCCTAGACCTCTCTCTCTTGAATCTGGCAGTCCCCAAAGAAAAATTCCGAATGGTCACTCTGCAATCTATTCTCCCCCTTCTGGGAGAAAATCACTGGATGTGCTCGATAGACCTCAAGGACGCGTACTACCACATCCTGATGGACAGGCACTCCAGGAGGTTCCTCCGCTTCCGGCTGGGAGCCAGTCACTACCAGTTCCGGGTCCTTCCCTTTGGTCTCACCACAGCCCCCAGGGTGTTCACTAAAGTATTAGCAGTGGTAGCGGCCCACCTGAGGCTTCAGGGGATGCAGGTCTTTCCCTACCTGGACGACTGGCTTCTTACCGCCCCAACAAGGCATCTACTTTCATTGGCGAGACTCCTTTCTCCATCTTGCTCCTTTTCTGGGCATTACAATAAATACAAAGAAATCCAACCTGGCGCCCACACAGCTCTTAGATTTTATAGGGGCCAGGCTAGACACAAGGAGTTTACGAGCCTTCCTCACTGCGGACAGAGTTCAAAATCTGCAGCTCCAGGTGCGGGCCATTCTCCACTCAAGTTCTGTTCCGGCGGAGTTGGTCCTGAGGGCTCTAGGGTCCATGGCATCTGCTATAGCACTTCTTCCTCTTGCCAGGCTCAATATGCGCATCCTACAGTGGACTCTCTTAGTACAGTGGTCATACCTTGCTCTCCCCATGCATCATCCCATTGCGATCAGCAAGGCTTGCAAGCGGTCCCTTTTGTGGTGGCTTCACTCCCCGGATCTCCACAGGGGCCGCCCATTTTGTGCTTCTCCCCCTCTCGCCACGGTGACCACGGACGCCTCCCGCCTTGGGTGGGGGGGGCATTTTGCGGGCCGGACCGTCCAAGGCACGTGGAACGATTCAGAGACCTTACTGCATATCAACGTTCTAGAGATGAGAGCAGTGCTCTTAGCGTTGCTAGCACTTCAGGACTTTCTTCCCTTGGGAACAATTGCGATTCAATCGGACAACATGTCTGTGGTCTGGTACATCAACAAGCAAGGGGGAACAAGGTCTTACCCTCTTTGTCGAGAAGCCATGAGAGTTTGGGAATGGGCAATCTCCACCAACCACTTTCTAATAGCAACGCACATTCCGGGTCGGTCCAACATCCTAGCGGACAAGCTCAGTCGCACCATTCTGACCCCTTACGAGTGGTCTCTCAATTGTCAAGTAGCGAACGCATATTCGCACGGTGGGGAACTCCTTCATGCGATCTTTTGCCTCTCCCTCAAACACCAAGTGCGACAGTTTTTCGCTCTGATACCTCCTCCCGGAGGTTCCCAAGAGACGCTCTGGTGCATGCTTGGCCACCCGGTCTTCTGTATGCTTATCCACCCTTGCCTCTGATGCTCCAAGTTCTTCAGAAAGCCTCTCGGGTGGGTTGCAGAATGATTCTCATTGCTCCGTTTTGGCCTCGACAGATCTGGTTCCCCTTCCTAAGGTCTCACTCGGTGAATCCTCCTTGGATTCTAGATCCCATTCCGGATCTGATATCCCATCCATCCGGCATACCTCCTCCGAATCTGGACAACCTGAAGCTGACCGCTTGGCTGCTCCAGTTCCACTCTTGATCAGGACTCCCGGTATTTCGTCACCTGTTAAGGCAATTCTGGTGGCAGCTCATAAACCGTCCACTAGGAAGGTCTACCGCAGCAAGTGGAAACGGTTTTCTTTGTGGGCGGAGCGGCAAGGCCTGAATCCCTTCACGGTTCCTCTCCCATTAGTGCTTGACGTTCTAACCACTCTTTTTAACGATGGTGCCAGCAGTTCCACAGTCAAAGTACAACTGGTGGCAATTTCTCATTATCACATTGGCCATGACTCTAATCCTCTTATGTCAGCCAAATTGTGTAAAATTTTCCTTAAAGGTACTTTTCTTCTCAGGCCCCCTGTAAAACAAGCGGTTCCTCCTTGGGACCTCTCTTTGGTTCTACAGGCCTTGACCGCCCTTCGAACCAGCGGCTACGGTGGATCTCAAATTCTTGTCTTACAAGACAGCCTTTTGGTAGCCATTACATCGGCCAAGAGAGTTTCAGAGCTTCAAGCATTATCAGCTAAACCTCCTTACTTGGTATTTCATCCGGACCGTGTCTACCTCAGGACCAACCCGTCCTTTCTTCCTAAAGTCGCTTCTGAAGCAAACATCAATCAATCTATTAACCTCCCTGTTTTCTTCCCTAAATATGAAAACAAAGGTGAATATAAGCTTCACTCATTAGATGTTCACAGGCAACTTAGATTTTATCTAAACAGGACGGCTGGTCATAGGCAATCCGACCAGTTGTTTATTTCCTTTGCAAAATTTAATTTGGGAAAGCCAATTTCTAAAGTTTCTCTGTCCCGCTGGATTTCACAGTGCATCTTATTGGCTTATCAAGCTTCAGGAAGGCCCGCACCGGAGGGTGTTCATGCCCATTCAACCCGGTCAGTATCTACCTCGGCAGCCTTCAAGGCTAGGATTCCTCTAGATGATATTTGTGCAGCAGCCACGTGGGCTTCATCTCATACTTTTATCTCCCACTATAAGTTGGATCTTGCATCTAGGGGTAGAGCATCCTTTGGCTCATGGTGCTCCGGAATATCCTTCCATGATGGCCGCCCAAGATTCAGGTAGCTGGGGACTCTGTCCCACAGGTTGCAGACAAATGAATCTCCTACTTCAGATTTAGAAGTTATGTACTCACCATAACGTTCCATCTGAGTAGGTGTATTCATTTGTCTGCAACCATCCCGCCCTCCTATCCCCCTGGCCTTTCAGTTTCCTGCATATTATGTGTTACCCTTTTCAGGGTGTTCTTGCTGTTGGCAAACTCGATCTGAGGTCATGAGGGTAGAGCAGGGCATTATGGGTGAGGGGAGGAGCTGAGAGCTTGGATCCATAGCTGGAAAAACATGCCGGTTCGGATCCGATATCGGATCCATAACCCACAGGTTGCAGACAAATGAATACACCTACTCAGATGGAACGTTATGGTGAGTACATAACTTCTAATTTCAGGTGTACTCCGGTCCAACTGGTGAATCTGGGCATTTTGAGGCAATGTTACAATTGCCTCATGTACACAGACAACCCTCTCCTCCTTCCACCAAACACTAATACATGCGAGAGATGCAATTATACAGCCAAACTGGAGGCTAAGCTCTCTCAACCCAAGACTGGACCAGGCATTCAAGAGGAGAAGGGAATTACTTGCATCACACCACCAGTCTCACATAGACCTATGAAACCAGCACCGACAAAAAACACACATAAATATACGAAAACATACTCGGAGGCTCTAAATAAAAATCTGCAGAAGCAACAGAAACCTCCAAAGCAGACATCTAAGCAACCTCCACCCCCCAACACAAACCATGAAGCACATATTTCACAAAACCAGTGTGCCACACAATCACAGCCCTTAAGGCAAAATAACATACCCAACGCACTAGTAATAGGTGACTCTATAGTCAGGCACACTGATGTCCCACTCATTAGGCTGAACAAGGAGAAGGTTACTGTTAGCTGCCTGTTGGATGCCGGGATCCGCCACATAACACAAGCACTCAGGTCACTCCAGAACAAGTACAAATATGACTGTCATTATCCATGTTGGTGTGAATGACCTGAGAAAAGACATGGAGGAGCTCTCTGATCATGTAGCCCAGGTCGGTATGACCCTGAGTAGCATCCTGCCCTCACCAAGAATGATACCATGGTATAGAGAAAAAATTATCAATTTCAACAATTGGCTAAGCTTCTGGTGTCATTCAAAGGGGATCCAGTGTCTGTCAGCCTGGGATGACATGCTCAACAAGTCATGCTGCTTTGCTAGAGACGGCTTGCACCTGTCACCCTTAGGCTTTCAAATACTGGCCAAGGCTATTGCCACCCCATAGTGCCTTTTTTAGGCAAGGCTCAAAAGACAAACCCACTGCCGTAAATAGCACAAGTAACAAAAAACTGAGGGTAATGCTACTCACTGCCAGAAGTCTAAACCTCAAAATGCACGCACTCGAGGCACTCCTCAGTATGGAGAAAATCGATATATGTGCAGTAACAGAAACCTGGTTTAAGGCTCCAGAGAGCACCCCAGCACTACCAGGCTAAAACTCATACCATACATTTCGGCCACAAAACCCGGACCGAAAGACAAAAGGTGGGGGAGTATCCATTTTCATCAAGGATACCCACACCTCCAGGTTAGTGGCACAACACGATGCTTCAGCGATCATCCACGTGCAACTAACAATGGACAAAACTGCTATTCAAATTATAGCTTGCTACAGATCACGCACCATGTCCCAGGACCCCCACTCCACATTCCAGGAAACACTGGTATTGGGTGATTTCAATTACCCAAACATTAACTGGGAGAACTACTAAAGTACAAACTCCCTTGCCCAACATTTCCTAGAATTTATAAACTCAAACGCCCTGGAACAACTGGTCAACACCCCCACCAGAGGTGACAACATATTGGACCTTGTCATCACCAACATGGGCGACCGGTGTTCCACACTGGAAGTCAACCCCTCGCTGGTTAGATCTGACCATAAACTAATCACTCTGGATATCCACATTCTGTGACCACCCCCGGTCAAAGAAACCACTGTGAAAAAATTTTCAAAAGCAAACTTCACGTTACTTAAGACCGAGGTTGGAAGTTTCAAAGCCCCCATGCTAAAGGATAACGCTGTCCAAGCTGCAAAATCCTTTATTAATAAACTCTACAGGCACCTACAAGAATGCATGAATCGTGCTATCCCAAACAAAACCAAGACTCACTCCTCCAAGAAAAGGAAACCAGTCTAGACTGGTGGATCCCTGCCATAAACAAGCTATACAATAGAAGGAGGAAACTAGTGCAGAAAAGAGTAAAATCCCAAGAAGGGAAGATATCCCTGATCAGTATCAGCAAGAAACTACGTTCCCTCATAAAATCATCCAAGGCTAGCTTCGAAAGAAAAATTGCCATGGACTCCAAAGATAACTACAAGGCATTCTTTAGCTATGTCAAGAATCTAAGTGGCAATTCTCAGATCTGCTTAGAGTTAGTGCAGAATGGCACAAAATACACTGAACCGACCGATGTAGCCAACATCTTGGCAGACAGGTTCAGTGCAAACTTCACCCCCCTATCACCCCCAAAAGGGACCATAACTATACCAGAAGAATTTAGTGTCCCTGAAATAACAGACACTCAGGTTAAAACAGCCTGCTCCAAAGCCAAAAACACAGCATCAATGGGACCAGACAGTGTCCCAGGCTGCGTCCTACACGAGCTCAAAGATGAACTAACCCCTCACCTAAACACGCTGTTTAAACTCAGCCTCTCCACAGGCTATGTGCCCACACAGTGGTGCACAGCAATGGTTATTCCACTTCACAAAGGTGGAGCCACAACGGACCCCGGGAACTATCACCCTATAAGCCTGACTAGCTTGGTCTGCAAAGCTATGGAGCACATCATCATGGATCGCATTAACAGAGACATTGGAAAACTCCAAACATTGGACCCTACCCAGTTCGGCTTTGTTAAGGACAGATCATACCTCCTAAACCTGGTCGACTTCCTTGAGACAGTTACCAAGGCTATAGACGAGGGAAAGGTGGTCCACACAGCCTGCCTAAACCCTGCAAAGGTCTTGGACACCATTCCCCACTCAAGTATTATAGACAAGCTCACCAGCCTGAACATAAACCCCTATGTCACAAGATGGGTTGCCAAATGGCTCACGGACAGAACCCACATTGTAAGAGTTGCGGGAGCTAGGTCTGACTCTAAACCGGTTACAAGTGGCGTTCCCCAGGGCTCAGTCCTATGACCCCTCCTGTTTGGCATATACTTCTTAGAGGTACAGGCAAACACAGGAGGACTACGGCTGACCAAGTCCACAGACGACTGCAAACTAGAGGCTATAATTGACTCTCCGGCTGATGCAGACATCCTCCAAAAGGGTCTCAGTGAGACAGAGACATGATGTCAAAACCATGGCCTCAAGCTAAATGCCAAAAAGTGCATAGTCATCCCCTTTGGAAAAAACAAAGTACCCACAAACTACCACATAGGTGGTAGCCCCCTAAATACGGAAGACATAATAAGGGATCTGGGGATTCAAGTAGATAGTAACCTCTCCTTTGATAATCACATTGCCAAAGTGGTTAGAAAATCCTTCTATGTGGCCCACCTAATCACAAAAGGGTTTGCATCCAGATCAAAAGAGGTCATTGGACCCCTCCGTGCATCACTCATCAGACCCATCATAGAGTACAATGCCCCATTTGGGATGTACCTTACAAGACACCTGCAACAACTAGAAAGACCACAGAATTACCTCACCAAGAGGATCACTGGCCTCAAGCAGATGCCCTATGCAGCTCGACTGAAGAAACTACAGCTGTACTCGGTTGCATACCGCCTACTCAGAGGTGATCTCTGCCTGACATACAAGGCCATGTCCAACCCAGAATTGATGGACATGCTCCACGTAAAGAAAACTATATCCCCTCGAGCCACACGCTCCAGGGATCTAAACCTCACCACAACAATAAATTGGATGTGCTGGAAGGATAGATTCCTGTCCCAGAAAATTCCCATGCTCTGGAACAAGATTCCAATCTACATTAGGCAGAGCTGCTTGCTAACCCTCTTCAGGAGAAACCTTGACGAGTGGATGGGAAACAGAAAGTTTACCCCAGGGATCACTTCAATGGCTCTGCTGGACAGAGGCACAGGGAACTAATCTAAGGGGGCGTTGAAAGCCAACGCATTCCGGCTAGGCTTATAAATGCCTTCGGGCACATAGCCTAGTACCTGTCTACCTACTTATGAACAACCTGCATTAGGGCTGGTGAAGAGATAGTATGGGGGTACTCATGCATACCTCTGCCTGTATAGCCTGACATACAAGCTGTGGTGCCCATCCAGACGTCATTGGACAAAAAACAATATGTTAAGAATATTCAGTGTGACCCCCCCTCCCCCTCAAAGGCAGTGTACATACCCTCAGAAAAAAAACAGTGGTGGATCGATTAATTAAGTAAAAGGCAGACCCACATGACTGGATGTCAAACAGGAACATCTTCCTGCAGGTGATACAGGTGGAGTATTCCCCAAATAAACCTGTTTGCCGTACAAGAAAACAAGCCAGATCAGTTCAAGAATCATTTGCAAAAGGGTTAGGCAGTAGACATCCCCTCCATAGATCAGACAGGTCTCTCTATCTTTGGATTCCCTCTGATCCCCTTGCTTCAAAGGAAATGAGGAGAGAGAAGCTCAGGATGATATTAACAGCACCTTTTTAGCACAGATAGTGTTGTTTTTTTCCCAGTCATTGAAATGCCTAGGTTCTCCCCATAGAACACAGTCTTTTGGTTTAAGATTCCCTCATTTGAAGGGATATTTTACAACTATATAATTAAAGCTGAAATACGTAACACAAGCAGAAGGTTATATGTCAAAGTGGAAAGGTTGGATGATGAAACAGGTGAGTTCAAGAAGTAAGGAGAGAGTGGGATTTTCGATGCAGATCCTTAGAGAAGGACAGCTATTATATATAATATTAATAAAGTAGCATAAAGTATTCTAAAAACTAAGCCAACACAGGAATGAAGAAAGGAGCTTAGGGGTATAAAACGTAGGAAAGATAGGACTGGAATTTACCAGAGGAAATTACCATAAGAACCAAAGTATTGGGAGCAAATAAACTAGAGGGAAAGATAATAGAGTGGGATGAGGCTACAGAAGTTTCCAGGTTAAAGTCTACCTTCTCTACCAAAAAATGGATTTCACATTTGCTAAATGGATGCACTCTGTGTGTTCAAGGGTTGCATTCTATTTTTCTACCTGTTGATGCTAGAGTGCCCCAGTGTCCTGGGACCCAACTTGTTTAACCTATTTTTTTCAAACATTCCTGTCATGAATTCGTACTGGGTCACTAAATATGCAGATGACTACAACACTGGCTTTTTAGTACTCATGCACTATTAAGAAATTATAAATAAATATCGGATATTCCATGTGAGCATCAAGGACTGGTTTACATTTTAGTAAACCCAAATGCCAGGTGATGTTTTTTGGGGATCATATCCTGAGGGGGGAAAAAAACAAATTCTAGACAAGTCAGTTTTGGAAGACTTGTATGAATATAAAGACTTAAGAATAACAATAGCAAATAATTTGTCCTTAGACATTCAATATTAGATGTAAAGATTTAAGAAAAGTGGGTTTAATGCTAAAGAAAGTTTTGTCAAGTATGGTCATGATATATAAATCCTATGTAAGCCCAACACTGGAACGTAAAAGCTCTTTCTGTAGTTATTCAAGTGCCAAACTCTAAAAGTTTGAGTATGTCTACTGACAATTTACCAAGGAAATTACATCAATATGTGATGTAGATGTATGAACAGATGCACTAGACTCTGTTCTCCATCCAGTGTATACATTTTCAGGGTAAAGCTATACTAGTTTATCTAGAGATGAAACAATGCAAGCTTCATTAAATATTGATTTTTACACTCCAACTCTGCAAACCATAGAAATTACTTCAGCATCTGAATAAATAAGAATAAGTCAACCATGAGAAACCATATTGCCACTCAAGCTATTCGTATAATTTGGAATAAATTACCTCTAAAATTAAGGCAGTCCTCATCATCGACAATGTTCAGAATTTAACGTGGATTGACAACAACATCATTAATCCACTCTTTAAAGAATAAGTGTTTCTAGATGGCCCTGGGGCCTAAGCATTGATTATTAAAACTTAGGAACAGAGTACAGACAAAGAGAAAGGGGACAGGATTGTTAAATGAAATACCTGCTCGGGTAGTGTTTTTAGTCGAGTCTAGAACAGAAGTTGCTGTTAAAGGGATAATTAGTAGGGCCTATAAAATAGTGCATGATAACTGTACGAATCAATCAGAGGAGGTCAGAAAGATAGAGAAGAGAGAATGGAAAGGCAGTATACAATTGAGCAATGTGAGGACATTTCTATCATTCCCATCCCATCCCACTGAAAAGTAGCAACAAATTGCAGAATGTTTAGGATTTTTAATTAGTAATGTTTTGCATAGGTATATTTATACCTCAAAAGATGTCAGAGAATTTTTTCTCATGTAGATAGCAAATGCTGGATGCATGATGGGAAAGAGAAAGATTATTGGGAAAATGTTTTTGGGAAATGCAATGAGTTGGCAGATTTTTTAAATTCCATACAGAACATTTTGTCAGAAATGCAGGAGGAGCAAATGGTTGAATTAAGGAAATGATTCTCCTGGTCTAGGATTTAGGAACTGAATTGACAAGACATAGTGTAATGCCTTACTAAGCTTAACGCTATCAGTTACCAAAAAAGTAATTACTAGAAAATGGAAATCAAAGTTTAAACTATCTGTAATTGCAGTACTGAATACTGAAAAGGAGCAAAAAGAACAGTAAGTGGCATCTTTAGAAAAGGGAATGAACAAATTACTTAGAAATCAGGGGAATTTTTGAGACTAGTATATGCAGAATAGTGTTCAGAAGGAAGAGTGAAATTTAAGGGAAGGCAGAATTGAGTAATTTATGTAATGGAGTGAATTAAAACTGTTAAAATTTATACTGCATGAAAATAAATAGAACTAGTAGCATGGTTTGTTTTCTTTTCTATTACTGTATAACTGTGTATCTTTAATGTCAGGTTAAGTAAAGATGTTTAAAAAATCATAGAAATGTCTGACGGGGAGTATCAGTTACTGCCAACACTGACTGACCTCCTGACTCAATCAGATGGGTCCCTGCTATACCCTGCCCTAATTACATTGTAGCTTACTTCCTGGATGATTACATCATTATGTTTCTCCAGTACCAGTACTCTTAAGAACATCCTCAGTATCATTAGGGAGGAGAAAGACGCCAACCAGTAGAAAATGCTACATATCCAAGAAGAAGTTTCCCTACTGCTACCTGGGAGAGGACAGGACCCAAAGGTTTATACTTTCTTTTCCTCTGTTCTTCCAACATCTCTATGAATTGTTTGAGATTTCAGTCAAAGTTTTCTTATCAGCCATCTCTGCCTACCTTTTCCGATCCACTCCTGTGTGGCCTTAGAACAGTAAAGCAATTCTTCAAGGTAATGCTGAACCTCAGTCCACCAAGAAGAAAAGATAGCTCCTCCCATGGACCTGAACTGTGTGTTAGAAAACTTTGTGCAAGTTCCTTTTGAACTAGCTTTTTCAGTGTCTATAAAAATCTTAATATGGAAATCTGGTATGAGAGTACTAGAACCCCACACATTGATGTGTAATTAGCCTTTTCTAGTCTTTCCCAAAGTTAGGGTGAGCCTCAGAACTAACCCTTCCTTCATGTCTAAAATATAATCACAGGGTCCATCTTCAGTCATACTATTCAGCTGCTATTCTTTCTTAATCTACTATCCAAGGTTGAAAGAATCCCTCATTCATTGGATGCTCCTAGACAACTTGGATATTACCTCCATAAAAACAGGAAGATCAGGAAATCCTACCAACTTTTTATTTAGTTTGCAGAAAAGAGAAAGAAGGAAAAGTATCCAAGCAAACTCTTTTAACATGACTGAGTGCATCCGGTATTGTTGCCCATTACAAGAGAACTGTCTGATAGGTCTTCTCAGAGCTGATAGTACCAATGGGACTGCAACCACACTGTCATTCTTAAAATATAAGTTGGCCAAGGTGCTACATGGTCATCATTTCATACCTTTTCTAATAATTACAGACATTTTATTCACTCCAGGGTGAATCAGGCTTTGTTAGATCAGTCTTACAAGACATGCTAAAATCCCGGTATATGTGAGGCAGAGCACCTCGCTGGCCTTGTTCAAGAGAAATCTTGACCAATGGATGGGAGATCGCAGATATACCCCAGGGATTACCTCAGTGTCACTGCTCAACAGAGGCACAGCAAAATAATGGGTATAGTTCCCCATACTAAAGGGGTGGCGTAAGCCACAAAACTATGGGCTAGGCTTGTAAATGCCCTCGGGCAGATAGCCTAGTATGAACCTATGAACCTATGAACCTATGAACCCCTCTTCTTCTGCTACAACCCATACTTACTAGAGCTCTGGGAAGTGCCTTAGTAGAAGGGACTAAAGCAGCAGTAAGTAAATAAAGAACTAAATAAAGAACAATGAAGAGTTGTGAAAGTAACTTACCACAGTAGTTGATGTTTGACTGGATTGCTGTTGCATTCTCTATTTCCACCCATGTATACTGCCCTTGGTTTCCATTACAGCTTATACCCTGTTGGGCTGGGGTGAGATACCTGTAGCCCACCTCTCCTCTGTTGTCCTCCTCATACCTTACAGATATTTGTACTGCCTTGGATCCAAACAGCTGTGGGTAGCTGTTCAGGGAAATTGCAGTTTTCCATCTTTACTACTCTAAAGGTCTTACATTCAGGACCTAGAACTGGTGCAAGGACCTTTTGGCTTTCCCTAGTTATATTATCCTGCTTTTCATTGGCTTCATAGTTACCTTTATGGCCCTTGCCAGGGGGTTCTGCAAAAAATCTCCAAAATAGTGTAGGAAGATGCCTTTTTTATATTGCCATATTTAGACCTAGCAGGGGTTGGATGTGTGCCATGCTGATGGGGGGGGGGGTTGGTTGGTCACTTAGCAGCTAAGTTCCAATAGTAAGGATTAATGCAAGAGTGATCTATTCATATATCTATTATAGTAGGGTGGCAGCGCAGTTGTAATATAAACATCCTGCTGTAAAAATCCACTGAATGTATCAGCTGATCTTCAGACTTGTACTGTACAGTAAATTTTCCTGCACTTCTTGCTATTTTCATTATCAGTTCCTATTTTTGTCATGAGCCTATTCTGTAAGTGTAGCAAAAGCGTGTTACTTATATTCTGCAGGAATCGAGAACTGAAGACGATCATTATGTGCACACTGCTTAAACGTGGCACAGGGCACAATGCACAGTCCCACAGACCCAAATGTGCGTGACCCTGAGAATATGTGGATTTTAGATTTCTAGAAGAAATATAGGAGAGGGCCCAGGGCAGATGTACACCACTGTTAAATCACTTAATATGACACTCTTGAAAGTAAACTTTGGTGACAAAACTCTGTGCCAAGATGGCAGAAATTGTCTGCCAGCAGACATGATTTTGCTTTTCTTGTTCATACCTTGAATTAATTTTGTTCTGCTTGTGGTAACTTAGACCTAAAATATGTATTTTTTTATTTATAATGCGACAGTTCCAGATCTGGTTTGTTCCTTGGCATTCAATTACTGATTTCCACAGGATGCTACATTTTGAAGGTTTTTGTTCTTGGAAGATCGTTCTACCACTGTTACTGATATCTTTCTGTTTGTGATTTCACTGTTGCCAGAACTGTGATATCTTAATTATGGTTTGTATGGTTGATAGAAAGATTATGGTGCCTCTGTTATTTTGTAGTAATTATCTGTGTCATGTGATTGACTGTGTTGCACTACATTCCTATTTTGTCAGTATTGTTAACATTTTACTTTGTTTTTAACTGTTTTGTGTACATGGTAAACTCTATAAATTTAGTGTTACTTTTCCTATTTCTTCCGGGTCCCCTCTGATATTGGGCTTACCTAGCAGGACCAAACGTTGTCAACAAAATATAAAATAAATACTTTAGCTGCTACTGGAGTTTTTTCTGTTTCCCAGTCTTTGCAGGAGGACAAGGCTTTATGCAGTACCTTCAAATCTGAGATCTGAGCACTTGGATGGATTAATCCTAACTAGTAAAGCAAAGTCTCCCAAAGCATGCACGTAGTCCAACTGGCTATGAAACGTGAGATGAAAACACTTGTTGCACCAAAAATATATATTCACTGTATAGATCCAGGAACAAACGGAACGTTGTCAAGATAAAAGAAATTTATTTAATCACAACGTAGTAAGCGCTTTCGCCGACAGGCTTCATCAGACTAACAGAAACCATCAATTTACTTTAACATAAATACATACACATAGAATCTTATTGGTTAACCAAAACATCTGATTACCTACGCGATAACATGTTAAATGCTTCTGTGAGCGCTTCTAACAAAACAGTCACTGCTAAAACATACATTTGCATAACGTACATATTTTTTAAAGACATACCCATATCTAGAGAGCAAATCAGTCCATAAAACATATTTGTTCATAAAGAATATTTTAAAATTGGCAATCTTATTTAGTGTCAATCTTATGTACCTGACAAAGTGTATAGAATGCAAATGCATTCATAAATATCTTACAAGATATACACATTTCAGAAACTAATAGATCGCATAACCATATCCAAGAGCCAAAGGCATTACTACTTATGTGACGTACCTTTGGCTTAATGCAGCAAAGGACAATAGTATGAATTACACTCGCATTTATAGATCTTGACTGTTGTTAAAAAAGGAAAAATCTAGGCAAGAACCATTGTACTTTAAAAACAGCCGCAACGGCAAAAGAACGTCTACACGCTCCTCTAGCCCAGATGAAATCTAATCAAGACCTGTCATATTTTTAAAAAGCAGGCGTAGCTTCAAAAGCACGTCTGCACGCTCCTCTGGCCCAAACAAAGGACATTATTCATATAGCAACAACGCCAAATTCCTATTGGCCATAGCATAAAATATGCTTGTACAATGTATATAAAATAAAATATTGAGCAAATGACATTAATAAAATATATACTAAAAACAACATTTAAGACTCTTAGTTAATAATAATAGAAATTAGCATCAGAACACATCGAACATGTAATGCAGACACGACGGCAGAAAATAATCTGCATTCTCTTCATAATCCATCATGTTTATATATAATAAGACACCATACACATATCAAATGCATCAAACCCCAATGAATCATGACATGGAGAGGAGTCCATAAAGCATTTGCAGGTGCAAGGGAGGGGAAACGATATGTACAAAAATACCTAAATGGAAGTAGTATTAACCTAAAGTCTAGAAGTATCAGGAAGCTCCACTGGGTCAGGGAAGGACATAAGCATAACATAAAAAAGTAATATAAGGATAAGGGTCTCAAATGCATGTCCATCTATGTAGCATTAGGGAAGTATATATACCCCATCAAAGACATCTATTTCCTGACAACAGTGCCCTAAAACCTATATATCTCAGAATTTTAAAATCAGGTCACTTATTTCTAAATACCCTCCTATTCTTTAGAAAGGGTTTAATTTGCACTTTGTCATTCAGACCAGGTGGTACATCTGACCTAAACCTAATAATCCACCTGGTCTCACATTCAAGGGTCCTATTTATGATATCTCCACCTCTAATACCTTGTGTTAACTCCTGTATGGCATAAAAACAAAACTGGTGGCCATTCCTGCCTGCTTACAATGCCTGGATAAAGCATTAATATCTGACCCTATCCTTATTTGATAATTATGCTCTCTGATTCGTTCTTTTAACATCCTATTAGTCTTCCCTACGTAGTAACTCGAACAAGCCTTGCACAAAGCAAGGTACACTACATTTCTAGACTCACAATTTGTATTAGTATAGAATGTAAATTTCCGTGCTGTGTTAGGATGTACAAACTCAGTGCAATCACTGATGTACCTACATTGATTGCATTTCCCACAAACTATTGTGTTAACATGCAACACATTCTCAGGATTTAACCTTGAACTCACTTTAGGCTTACACAACAATCTCTTCAAGTTTGGATGGTTTTTATAGACTACTCTTGGTTTTGAGCCCACTAAGTTCTGTATCTGTTGATCCGACAATAAAATGTTCCAGTGTTTGTTTAACACATTCACAAAGTCTTTACTATTCCTACTATAGAAGGTGATAGCTTTTACTACATTATCATTCCGCTTATCTATCTGAGAACATTCCCTTTGATCCATAAAGTAGGGTCTGGCTCTATCCATTCTCATGTCGCTTGTTTCCTTCATAATATCACTTATTCTCCTAAGATCATAGCCTCTCTCTAAAAATTTGTTCATTAAATCTACACATTCTGATTGATGTTGTTCGTCACTAGGGTTTAATCGTGACGCTCTCATGAACTGGCCTTTTAGAATATTATTAAACACATATCCTGGATGCATACTTTGTCTATGCAAAAGATTATTCCTGTGACAGGCCTTTCTATGTATTGATGTATTTAAAAGTCCATTCCCCATTCTGTGAATCTCAACATCCAAATAAGAGATGTTTGTCCTAGACATATTTACAGTGAACTTAAGGAAATCAGTAGAGGAATTTAACATTGTAATAAAACTGTTTAAAGTCTCTTCGTCTCCCATCCATAGAAAGAAAAGATCATCGACAAAACGTCGATATAATCTCACATTCTTCTTATACAATTCATTATTACACATATATCTATCTTCCCAAGCAGACATGACGAGGTTGGCGTAGCTATTGGCACATGAAGTGCCCATAGCTACGCCATCCCTCTGGAGGTACAACATGTTATCAAAAACAAAGATGTTGTTTGTTAGGACCATTTCCAAAAACAATGTTAACAATTCCACCTTGCTGTTCGAGAATTGTGTGTTAATTTTCAAATAATCTGAGATGTATGTCAGACCTAAATCATTCGGAATGACTGTAAATAGACTGACTACATCAAGGGTTACTAAGATGAACTGTTCATCATCCCTTAAGCCCTTTGTACAGGCATATAGATCTAATAAAAACTGTTTACTATCTTTAAGTATTGTTATGTTTTTATCTACAAGTGGTCTAAGTATACTATCTAGGTAGATTGATAGTGGTTCTGTAGCCCATCCTTGTCCGGCTACAATTGGTCTCATTGGTGGATCTCTCAATGACTTATGAACCTTAGGTAACCCCTGGATACATGGTACCACAGGGTTTTCGACCTTAAAATAGTCATACAATTCTTTAGTAATATCAGAAGACATTAGTAGGTCATCCAATGTATAAAAGATAGCGAAGACTTTATCTACCAAAACTGGAACATCTATTTTCACATGCAATTTATGTCCTCCAGCATCAGTTTCATCTTAGTATTATAATTGACCGTGTCCAAAAGGACTACGGACCCCTTGTCCGCTGGTCTAATCACCAGATTTCTATCTTCTTTTAGCTCCTTCAAAGCTCTTCTCTGTTGATAATTCAAATTATATTTATATTTATATCTATCATTCCTAACATTCTGTGACTGTGCATATATATCATTTTCAACAACATGACTAAATACTTCTAGTGTAGGATTCAACTGTGGGGTGTAGGTGCTAACTGGTCTGAAACTACTTAAACCTCTTTCCTGGGTATTGTTCCCAAACTCTAAAGCTAACTGTATTTTCCTAGTAAACAGCTTAGTGTCTACAACTAAGTCTACAATGTCCGTCTTTCTAGAAGGAATGAAACTCAACCCTTTACTCAGGACTTGTTCTTCATACACCGTTAAAATCTTACTAGATAAATTCACGACTAATGTGTTGCTTTCGTTCCCACATTTTCTTGATGGTGGGTCCTTGTTGTTCCTCCATTGACCACTTTCTTTTTGTCTGCCTCTGCTTGCAGACCTTTTTCTCCCCAAAAAATTGTCTTGTGCTATAGGAAATGGTACATTCACCTTACTATTATTGTTAGAACTACTAGAATGTTTGTTCACATGTTCTTTAGGTCTAACTACTTGTGAGTAGGTTGTTGCAGTAAGGGAAGACGTACCCCCTAATAAAGTTCCCTCTCTTTGTATCTCAACACCGCCATTGTTTTCATCTCCCAGGGCTAAATTAGAATCACCTCCTTCATTGGGGTGAAAATCTACTATAGTCGCCTGCTTCTGGCTTCCTGAAATCGTATTGGATATATTGAACTGCTGTAAATCAGAGGGTTCTATCCTATCAAAGGGAGAAGTTACCCCATTTTAAGTATAAACATTGTCATTAATTACTCTACTCATTGGCCTGTTATTGCCTCATGGTATATTATTATCAGAATTAGACAAGTTATTACTGCTAGGCCTCCCTCGTTGTTGATAAGAGTCCCTGGTGTGTGTTGCATGTGTATTACCACCCTGGTTCTCCCTGGCCACATAAAAACATGATTGTTGGTAAAATCACGTAGGTCTCTAGTGATCTTGTGTCTTTTTTGATCCAACAACCGTTTCTCCAAAAGTGATACATCATCTAAAACCTTCTCTAATCTCAAGACATATGCATTACCATTGTATTTAATTAAAAAACTGTCGTACAATTCTTTCACCAATTCTCTTAGTCTATTTTCTTCAGGCGTGTGAAAGTCTATGAGTAAACGCATGTGGCTGTAACTCAACTCCAAAATGAGCTGCTGCCACCTGTAAAGCAAGTCCGGAATCTGGTTGCCAGACGTGGGCATTTTTAAAATTCTAAGCCCACGAGGCACTATTTTCTTGTTAAGACATGTCTCAAAATACTGTCTCTGTACCTGAAGTCTTTTCAGTTTAGTAAAGGCTTTTTCTAACTCCTCGAGGTCTTTCCACGCATTCGCGTCTTGTGTAATGTCTCTGTTATCTTCCGACGCCTCACAATCCGGTATAAAGCCCAATAACTGATTCTCTTCACCGCTCAAACACACTTGAAAGCGGTCATGAAGATTAGATGATTTCGTCACTGCCGGTGGAGCGTCGGCACTGCGGTGGAACATACGGCAGCTCAATGTTGTCAGTACTTTGTGCGTTAACGTTCGCCATCCTCGGTTGTTGCTGATCCAAAAATAAAACTAGCAAATTATCAATCCCAAAGTTGAACAGCAAATAAACCAAGGCTAAGGACAACGTGCCGAAGAAATAATAATAATGCAAAGTCTCCCAAAGCATGCACGTAGTCCAACTGGCTATGAAACGTGAGATAAAAACACTTGTTGCACCAAAAATATATATTCACTGTATAGATCCCAGAACAAACGGAACGTTGTCAAGATAAAAGAAATTTATTTAATCACAACGTAGTAAGCGCTTTCGCCGACAGGCTTCATCAGACTAACAGAAACCATCAATTTACTTTAACATAAATACATACACATAGAATCTTATTGGTTAACCAAAACATCTGATTACCTACGCGATAACATGTTAAATGCTTCTGTGAGCGCTTCTAACAAAACAGTCACTGCTAAAACATACATTTGCATAACGTACATATTTTTTAAAGACATACCCATATCTAGAGAGCAAATCAGTCCATAAAACATATTTGTTCATAAAGAATATTTTAAAATTGGCAATCTTATTTAGTGTCAATCTTATGTACCTGACAAAGTGTATAGAATGCAAATGCATTCATAAATATCTTACAAGATATACACATTTCAGAAACTAATAGATCGCATAACCATATCCAAGAGCCAAAGGCATTACTACTTATGTGACGTACCTTTGGCTTAATGCAGCAAAGGACAATAGTATGAATTACACTCGCATTTATAGATCTTGACTGTTGTTAAAAAAGGAAAAATCTAGGCAAGAACCATTGTACTTTAAAAACAGCCGCAACGGCAAAAGAACGTCTACACGCTCCTCTAGCCCAGATGAAATTGCCAATTGCCAATTTTAAAATATTCTTTATGAACAAATATGTTTTATGGACTGATTTGCTCTCTAGATATGGGTATGTCTTTAAAAAATATGTACGTTATGCAAATGTATGTTTTAGCAGTGACTGTTTTGTTAGAAGCGCTCACAGAAGCATTTAACATGTTATCGCGTAGGTAATCAGATGTTTTGGTTAACCAATAAGATTCTATGTGTATGTATTTATGTTAAAGTAAATTGATGGTTTCTGTTAGTCTGATGAAGCCTGTCGGCGAAAGCGCTTACTACGTTGTGATTAAATAAATTTCTTTTATCTTGACAACGTTCCGTTTGTTCCTGGATCTATACAGTGAATATATATTTTTGGTGCAACAAGTGTTTTCATCTCACGTTTCATAGCCAGTTGGACTACGTGCATGCTTTGGGAGACTTTGCTTTATTATTATTTTTTCGGCACGTTGTCCTTAGCCTTGGTTTATTTGCTGTTCAACTTTGGGATTGATAATTTGCTAGTTTTATTTTTGGATCAGCAACAACCGAGGATGGCGAACGTAAATGCACAAAGTACTGATAACATTGAGCTGCCGTACGTTCCACCGGCAGTGCCGTACGTTCCACCGGCAGTGACGAAATCATCTAATCTTCATGACCGCTTTCAAGTGTGTTTGAGCGGTGAAGAGAATCAGTTATTGGGCTTTATACCGGATTGTGAGGTGTCGGAAGATAACAGAGACATTACACAAGACGCGAATGCGTGGAAAGACCTCGAGGAGTTAGAAAAAGCCTTTACTAAACTGAAAAGACTTCAGGTACAGAGACAGTATTTTGAGACATGTCTTAACAAGAAAATAGTGCCTCGTGGGCTTAGAATTTTAAAAATGCCCACGTCTGGCAACCAGATTCCGGACTTGCTTTACAGGTGGCAGCAGCTCAATTTGGAGTTGAGTTACAGCCACATGCGTTTACTCATAGACTTTCACACGCCTGAAGAAAATAGACTAAGAGAATTGGTGAAAGAATTGTACGACAGTTTTTTAATTAAATACAATGGTAATGCATATGTCTTGAGATTAGAGAAGGTTTTAGATGATGTATCACTTTTGGAGAAACGGTTGTTGGATCAAAAAAGACACAAGATCACTAGAGACCTACGTGATTTTACCAACAATCATGTTTTTATGTGGCCAAGGGAGAACCAGGGTGGTAATACACATGCAACACACACCAGGGACTCTTATCAACAACGAGGGAGGCCTAGCAGTAATAACTTGTCTAATTCTGATAATAATATACCGCGAGGCAATAACAGGCCAATGAGTAGAGTAATTAATGACAATGTTTATACTTTAAATGAGGTAACTTCTCCCCTTGATAGGATAGAACCCTCTGATTTACAGCAGTTCAATATATCCAATACGATTTCAGGAAGCCAGAAGCAGGCGACTATAGTAGATTTTCACCCCAATGAAGGAGGTGATTCTAATTTAGCCCTGGGAGATGAAAACAATGGCGGTGTTGAGATACAAAGAGAGGGAACTTTATTAGGGGGTACGTCTTCCCTTACTGCAACAACCTACTCACAAGTAGTTAGACCTAAATAACATGTGAACAAACATTCTAGTAGTTCTAACAATAATAGTAAGGTGAATGTACCATTTCCTATAGCACAAGACAATTTTTTGGGGAGAAAAAGGTCTGCAAGCAGAGGCAGACAAAAAAGAAAGTGGTCAATGGAGGAACAACAAGGACCCACCATCAAGAAAATGTGGGAACGAGCAACACATTAGTCGTGAATTTATCTAGTAAGATTTTAACGGTGTATGAAGAACAAGTCCTGAGTAAAGGGTTGAGTTTCATTCCTTCTAGAAAGACGGACATTGTAGACTTAGTTGTAGACACTAAGCTGTTTACTAGGAAAATACAGTTAGCTTTAGAGTTTGGGAACAATACCCAGGAAAGAGGTTTAAGTAGTTTCAGACCAGTTAGCACCTACACCCCACAGTTGAATCCTACACTAGAAGTATTTAGTCATGTTGTTGAAAATGATATATATGCACAGTCACAGAATGTTAGGAATGATAGATATAAATATAAATATAATTTGAATTATCAACAGAGAAGAGCTTTGAAGGAGCTAAAAGAAGATAGAAATCTGGTGATTAGACCAGCGGACAAGGGGGGTCCGGTAGTCCTTTTGGACACGGTCAATTATAATACTAAGATGAAACTGATGCTGGAGGACATAAATTCGTATGTGAAAATAGATGTTCCAGTTTTGGTAGATAAAGTCTTCGCTATCTTTTATACATTGGATGACCTACTAATGTCTTCTGATATTACTAAAGAATTGTATGACTATTTTAAGGTCGAAAACCCTGTGGTACCATGTATCCAGGGGTTACCTAAGGTTCATAAGTCATTGAGAGATCCACCAATGAGACCAATTGTAGCCGGACAAGGATGGGCTACAGAACCACTATCAATCTACCTAGATAGTATACTTAGACCACTTGTAGATAAAAACATAACAATACTTAAAGATAGTAAACAGTTTTTATTAGATCTATATGCCTGTACAAAGGGCTTAAGGGATGATGAACAGTTCATCTTAGTAACCCTTGATGTAGTCAGTCTATTTACAGTCATTCCGAATGATTTAGGTCTGACATACATCTCAGATTATTTGAAAATTAACACACAATTCTCGAACAGCAAGGTGGAATTGTTAACATTGTTTTTGGAAATGGTCCTAACAAACAACATCTTTGTTTTTGATAACATGTTGTACCTCCAGAGGGATGGCGTAGCTATGGGCACTTCATGTGCCAATAGCTACGCCAACCTCGTCATGTCTGCTTGGGAAGATAGATATATGTGTAATAATGAATTGTATAAGAAGAATGTGAGATTATATCGACGTTTTGTCGATGATCTTTTCTTTCTATGGATGGGAGACGAAGAGACTTTAAACAGTTTTATTACAATGTTAAATTCCTCTACTGATTTCCTTAAGTTCACTGTAAATATGTCTAGGACAAACATCTCTTATTTGGATGTTGAGATTCACAGAATGGGGAATGGACATTTAAATACATCAATACATAGAAAGGCCTGTCACAGGAATAATCTTTTGCATAGACAAAGTATGCATCCAGGATATGTGTTTAATAATATTCTAAAAGGCCAGTTCATGAGAGCGTCACGATTAAACCCTAGTGACGAACAACATCAATCAGAATGTGTAGATTTAATGAACAAATTTTTAGAGAGAGGCTATGATCTTAGGAGAATAAGTGATATTATGAAGGAAACAAGCGACATGAGAATGGATAGAGCCAGACCCTACTTTATGGATCAAAGGGAATGTTCTCAGATAGATAAGCGGAATGATAATGTAGTAAAAGCTATCACCTTCTATAGTAGGAATAGTAAAGACTTTGTGAATGTGTTAAACAAACACTGGAACATTTTATTGTCGGATCAACAGATACAGAACTTAGTGGGCTCAAAACCAAGAGTAGTCTATAAAAACCATCCAAACTTGAAGAGATTGTTGTGTAAGCCTAAAGTGAGTTCAAGGTTAAATCCTGAGAATGTGTTGCATGTTAACACAATAGTTTGTGGGAAATGCAATCAATGTAGGTACATCAGTGATTGCACTGAGTTTGTACATCCTAACACAGCACGGAAATTTACATTCTATACTAATACAAATTGTGAGTCTAGAAATGTAGTGTACCTTGCTTTGTGCAAGGCTTGTTCGAGTTACTACGTAGGGAAGACTAATAGGATGTTAAAAGAACGAATCAGAGAGCATAATTATCAAATAAGGATAGGGTCAGATATTAATGCTTTATCCAGGCATTGTAAGCAGGCAGGGAATGGCCACCAGTTTTGTTTTTATGCCATACAGGAGTTAACACAAGGTATTAGAGGTGGAGATATCATAAATAGGACCCTTGAATGTGAGACCAGGTGGATTATTAGGTTTAGGTCAGATGTACCACCTGGTCTGAATGACAAAGTGCAAATTAAACCCTTTCTAAAGAATAGGAGGGTATTTAGAAATAAGTGACCTGATTTTAAAATTCTGAGATATATAGGTTTTAGGGCACTGTTGTCAGGAAATAGATGTCTTTGATGGGGTATATATACTTCCCTAATGCTACATAGATGGACATGCATTTGAGACCCTTATCCTTATATTACTTTTTTATGTTATGCTTATGTCCTTCCCTGACCCAATGGAGCTTCCTGATACTTCTAGACTTTAGGTTAATACTACTTCCATTTAGGTATTTTTGTACATATCGTTTCCCCTCCCTTGCACCTGCAAATGCTTTATGGACTCCTCTCCATGTCATGATTCATTGGGGTTTGATGCATTTGATATGTGTATGGTGTCTTATTATATATAAACATGATGGATTATGAAGAGAATGCAGATTATTTTCTGCCGTCGTGTCTGCATTACATGTTCGATGTGTTCTGATGCTAATTTCTATTATTATTAACTAAGAGTCTTAAATGTTGTTTTTAGTATATATTTTATTAATGTCATTTGCTCAATATTTTATTTTATATACATTGTACAAGCATATTTTATGCTATGGCCAATAGGAATTTGGCGTTGTTGCTATATGAATAATGTCCTTTGTTTGGGCCAGAGGAGCGTGCAGACGTGCTTTTGAAGCTACGCCTGCTTTTTAAAAATATGACAGGTCTTGATTAGATTTCATCTGGGCTAGAGGAGCGTGTAGACGTTCTTTTGCCGTTGCGGCTGTTTTTAAAGTACAATGGTTCTTGCCTAGATTTTTCCTTTTTTAACAACAGTCAAGATCTATAAATGCGAGTGTAATTCATACTATTGTCCTTTGCTGCATTAAGCCAAAGGTACGTCACATAAGTAGTAATGCCTTTGGCTCTTGGATATGGTTATGCGATCTATTAGTTTCTGAAATGTGTATATCTTGTAAGATATTTATGAATGCATTTGCATTCTATACACTTTGTCAGGTACATAAGATTGACACTAAATAAGATTGCCAATTTTAAAATATTCTTTATGAACAAATATGTTTTATGGACTGATTTGCTCTCTAGATATGGGTATGTCTTTAAAAAATGTGTACGTTATGCAAATGTATGTTTTAGCAGTGACTGTTTTGTTAGATGCGCTCACAGAAGCATTTAACATGTTATCGCGTAGGTAATCAGATGTTTTGGTTAACCAATAAGATTCTATGTGTATGTATTTATGTTAAAGTAAATTGATGGTTTCTGTTAGTCTGATGAAGCCTGTCGGCGAAAGCGCTTACTACGTTGTGATTAAATAAATTTCTTTTATCTTGACAACGTTCCGTTTGTTCCTGGATCTATACAGTGAATATATATTTTTGGTGCAACAAGTGTTTTCATCTCACGTTTCATAGCCAGTTGGACTACGTGCATGCTTTGGGAGACTTTGCTTTATTATTATTTTTTCGGCACGTTGTCCTTAGCCTTGGTTTATTTGCTGTTCAACTTTGGGATTGATAATCCTAACTAGTGTTTTAATTTATTCAAAGCTGGATTTATTCTTACAAACGCTGAATGAACTGGAGGATTTGAGCCTTTGCTGAATTAACTGGCATATTTTCACTCGGTGTCTGTAACCCTAATATTTTAATAAGCAGTATTCAGTCAGACTGCAGAAAGCTGCCTTTTAATAACCTATGATAAACTGTGCCTTATTTCTTTGACAATTAGATCTCCATGGATTTTATTAATTATGCCTGGATTTGGGACAGCTGGCATTCTCATTTGAAATCTGTTGCTAAAAGTAGTATGTACATACAATGTAGCATTTATCATTATTATTATTACTCATTTTTTATACACATAACATTGTGTTTTTAATTTGTTGTAAAATGCTTAGGCTCAAGCTCTTGATTTGTTGAGTACTCACATATACTTAGTTATATAGTCTGTCATTCCCCTTAAAACTACTGTCTATTTCATTAAGTTTTAATTTGCTTTTATTTTATAGGATTTGATTAGAGAGCAGCTTGAGGTAAGTTACTTTTATGTCTTTGTATTAGACTACTACATACTGTTAATCTCAAGTAGATCAGTACAAGTATTCTGACTTAATGTTCATGTGCCTGCTCAAATGTGTTATTTTACTCTCATTATTCTTGCCTTTGGTTGGTACCTGCTGTACACCTCAATTAGGTCTCTTGAATACAGTACGTTTCCTCCCAATTTTTAACAGAAGTACACTGCTCTGAGCTAATCAATTTGTCAAGAAGGCCTTACCTTCCTAGTAGCAAGTCACTTTCCATTGCAGAATTTAGGCAGTTGCACCTGAAATTTTGGTTTCCATTTGCATTAAATAAATAAACAGATTTCATTTGACTGTAGATATGAAAAGTGTTATATGGAATTTGTTTGTTCTTTTAACTGTACATATGAAGAAGAAGAGAATTATATTGCATTTTGGTTAATTTCTTCATGTCTACAGTGATTTGCAGTCTTTAGTTATTTATTCATTAACTGTTGAAGGAGAATTTTATCTTTTTTTCCATCATTCCACTTGCATTTTCCTGGGATCTCCGGTAGTGATGGGTCTGCACACATCTTAAGAATTGACTGGATTGATATCTTCTTTGAGACGGGTAGTGGCAGGCAGCAGTGTCATTGTGTATATTGACACTAACGTTTCTGTTTTCTTCACCTTCCTTGTTGTGTTATTCTGATCTTGGTGAAGTGCTTAGTATATCATATCTCCAGCAAAGACTGTCCAACCCTAGCTCAAGCATTCTGTCAGATAGGAAAGTTAATCATCAAGCAAGAAGGACAGTATACCTCAATAAAAGACACCAAAACCAAATACAAATCAAGGTAGCGCCAAGTCCCTGTAAAATAAGCAGACCAGAGCCGAATAGAAGACAAAACTAGCTTAGTAAGCAATAAAACAAATGGAAGTTAAGTGCCTCCATTAGTTTTATTCCTTAATTCACCCATTGACAAGGACTTCATCAGAACTTCCATTAACTAAATCCAAGCATTATTTATAGCACTACACTGAAAACATGTGGCACATCGTTACCAATCAACTCAAACCTTGCTAAAGAAAACTTAATAATTTAAATATTTTAAATAAAAGACATAATGAATATAAAATCATTAATACATCTACACAAAGCATTACTAAACGTAAATTGAATCCATATTTGTATTTATAATTTAGCTGCATGTAATTTAGTACACTGCTCAGGGTGACAGCATCGGGTCCAGGAAATGCACAAGCATTTAACCTATTCTGCCATAAAAAGTTCTCTGTATTCCAACTTGTATTCCCAAGGCCCACCCCTAGGGTTGAATGGAAGCTGCTCTAAGATGAAAAAATAAAACCCTGTATTTTGTGTGCAGTTCAGTTTATGTTTATGAAGTGCGTTATTGTCGTTTGAATTATTAATGTCATAGTAGTAAATTCTCTTCCTTAAAGCATGTTCAGTTTTACCCACATAATACCATGACAGTAATCGCAAAATGCTGTATAAACTACACCTTTAGAATTGCAGACAAGCATAATTCAATACAAAACTCATTATTGTAAGACCTTAACTTCAGTTTTTCTCCTTCATATATATTTATTTATATATGTGCATTGTTTACAAAAGACGCAGTTCTTCATTCTATTGACCCTCTTATTAGTCTTGTACGATCCTCCACATTGCTCAATATTTCCAATAGGGTGTCTTTTATATACAAAATGGAGCTTGTATTATTATGTTCAGTAACCTTCCAGTGGTTCATTATAAGTTGTTTGATAGCATTACTCCCCTCCTCCAAATTTTAATAGCATAGTCTGTTCATAACATCTACTTAATTCTCTTTTCTGTGATTTGTTTGTAACTCCTATTATCTTCCTCAGTAAGGGTGAAACTCTGTCACTTCTCTTACTAAGTACTTCTTTGATATTAAACAATATTTTTTCTGGGTAACCCCCTCTTGATAAACATCTTAATAAGTCTCTCAGTTTCTTTGACAAATTCATCTTCTTCAGTTACAATTCTTGGTATCTTTACCATCTGTCATTTAACTAGCCCTTTCTTTTGACTTAAAGGATGGTTGCTAGAAAAATGTAAACATTTATTTGAAAAAGTCAGTCCTGTATAACCTAGATTTAAATTTTCGACATGTAAAATCCTTGGTAATTAACCCGTCCAAAGAATTAATATATTTCCTAGAATATGTAAAAGTGAACTTTAAAAATGCAGTAGTACTATCCGAAAATTTTATGAATTCATTCTATGAACACATTTTTGGCAGAAAATGTAGTACTCCATTCTTGTGAGGGTGGGGGGTTAGGGTATGCTGCACCCTTGCTGTAGTCAGTCTTATCCCTAATTAATTTTTTCACTTTACATGCCTTTATATTGGAACACATTTCATCAGTATGAGATAGAATATATGAATGTTGTTATCAAACATAATGAAGTTTTGATTAATTAATTGAGACTGTCAGTGATTTAGACAATAACATTTGTAGTCATATACAATATAATGATTTTTAAATATGAGCATATTCGTATTTTTAAGAGCATTGATGAAATGTGTTCCAATATAAAGGCACGTAAAGTGAAAAAATTAGAGATAAAACTGACTACAGTAAGGGTGCAGCATACCCTAACCCCCCCCCCACCATCACAAGAATGGGGTACTAAATTTTCTGCCGAAAATGTGTCCTTCATTAATGAATCTCAAGCTCAAGCCTCTAACAATAGTTCAGAGGAAGTTTTTTTTAGATCAGGCAGATTTTCCTCCACTGAGATGCTCCAAGCGTCTAAAGAACAGAGCCCCCCCCCCCCCACACACACACACACAGGACAACCACTGGGTAGGCAGGTATACACCTTCTCATCACCCCAACAATCGATGGGGGAAGGGGGGGGACAATCCAACAGGGGAGGGAGAACCTTTTACAATCACAACAACAGGAAATAATTGAAGTGGATTCCCCTGAACATACTGATGTTTTTGATATTATCGGCACTTACCATGACCATATTCTACCCCCTTGTAACATCATTATGAATTCTTTAGGTGATTTTAAAGTTTATAATTTTTCCATTGTTTGTATGGACACTTCACATTGTGACATTTTTGCAAAGGGTTCTACTTTTGTACCCTGAAACAAGTGTAATGTGGCCACCACTTTGATGGATCTAAAATTATACACCCGCAAGCTGAACTTAAAGGTTCTGTTTCAGAACTCTGTATCTAGTCAGTTTGTTAACCCCCTTGCCATTTCCAGCACTTACAATACTCCATTACATCTTTCCTTATTTGAGAGAATGTGTAAACTAGATATATGTAACCTCCCTACTAGGCATAACATGAATATTGAAATTCATACTCAGGAGACTACCACCATTAATGAAATAAAGGATGTGTTGGATAGAATTAGGATTATGAAACCGGACAAAAGGGGTGGTGTTGTGTTAATGAACGTAGATGACTATAACAATAAGATGCTATTTATTTTAAACAGTAAAGCGTATGCAAAATCTTCCATCAGTGAACTGAATGGTGCTTACACTAAAATGAGTAGTGAACTACAAGATCTCTTTATAGAAGGTTCTATTTCTATTGAAATTCTGAATTACCTATCAGTTTTACATCCAAGAGTGTCAGTAATGTCTGGCTTACCTAAGTTGCACAAGAATTTAACACAACCACCCATGTGCCCCATAGTAGATGCTAAGGGATCCATTACACACCCCTTGGCTATAAACATCTTGACCACAAGCTAAAACATTTCGTTTTTAATGAAACTCATATCTGTAAAGATTCCTGGAGCTTCCTTGAATCTATCAACAAGATACCTTTCAAAGACACTTTTGTCTTTTTGACTATTGGCATAAAACACCTTTACTCAGTTATTCCTCACAGTATTGGTCTTGATTGGTTCAGTGAGTTCCTTTATGCAAAGAAAGTTGGTCATTTTGATGTATTACTCTACACTCACCTCATGGAAATTGTGCTTAAAAACGATTTCATCTTTTTTAACAACAAATTTTTTCTACAACAAGAAGGGGTAGCTATGGGGTCGGCATGTGGTGGTTTGTATGCCAATATAGTTGTGACACAGTGGGAGAAGAAATTATTTTTTCCCTTGAGTTTCTATGGTTACATCAAACACTATACTTGATGTCTGGATGATATTTTATTTTATGGGATGGACCTGAGTTATTAATCAATTAATTTATTACTTATATTAATTCCACTACAGAATTTTTAAATTTACTTATACACATCATGTAGATGAAATTTCCTTCCTTGACAATTTCCTTGTTAAGGATTATCAAAATAAGAAATTTATATCAAAACTCTTCAGAAAAGAGACTTATTCGAATTTTTTACTTCACTATTCAAGTTCTCATCCACTGAAACAGAAGAAGGCTATAGTGAAGGGACAATTTGTGCATGCTGCATGGATGGTGTCTATTATATAAGACTTTTTGTCTGTACATGACACACTCAAGTATATGTTTCTGAAAAGAGGATATCCTTTTAGTTTTGTCATGGAGATTTTACTTGAAGTTGTTAATAAAAGAGAAAGGGCTTTCTATCTACCTTTGCTAGGAGAAGATTTAGGACACCAGAGCCCTAACACAAACAATGACACAACCATTCAAGCTACTAATTCAGGTATTAGTGACTACAGAACCTCCTTAATAACTGTCTTTTCTTCCAACAGCATTGCAGTAAAACAAATACTTAATACGAATTGGTCCATCCTAAGACAAGAAAAAGCTATTAGACCCTTCATTGATACAGCTTCAACCATAGTTTATAAGAAAGATAGGAACCTAAAAAATGTATTTGAAACAAAACAAAGTGGACTTAAGCACAAACTTGGATATATGAACAAATGTGGTATGTGCCACTTTTGTAAATACATTACGGAAGGGGACACTTTTAACATCAACAATATTAATTTTAAAATTCATCATAGATGCAACTGTAACTCTGAAAGAGTGATTTATTGTGCTGTCTGTAACCAATGTTGCTGTTTTTATGTTGGTAAAACTGACAGGAAACTAAAAAATTGCATTTATGAACACACCTATGAGATCAAAACAAAAAAAGTTAACCAATGCTTTGAGCAAACACATATTGGACAATGAAGAGCTTATGTTTTATTTTTTTTGTAATAGACCGTATAAGGACAGACATTAGTGGTGGAGTCTGGTCCATACTCTTAGAAAAGAGAGAGCTGTACTGGCAGTTACACTTTGGTGCAGGTAACTGGCCAGGATTAAATGAAAATATTTAAATCAGCTCCCTTTTAAAGCTCAAAGCATTAGACAGATAAATTACATGGTATCATGCATTTTAAAAGTTTTTCTTTTTTTGATAAATAATTTTTAATACTGTAATTTATACATTTTTACATATTTATATTCTGTTTTAATAGTGAACAGACTATTTTATATAGCATATTTATTACCTACAACTGTTTTACTGCATTTTAATGTTATGTCTTTAAGGGGGTGTGTCTTCTTTCATTCCATGATTATGATGCCTTCCACATGTCTTTATAAGGGACACTTTACAATTTTATTGTATCTGATGAAGTTCTAGTGTTCTGGGATGAAAGCGCTTATCTGTTTTATGTGGATTTAATAAGGCTGTGTTTTGCACTTGGACTAATTCTGGATCAATTTTTTTGGCTTGAATAAGCATTCTGCTACTTCAGTGAGGATTTTAGCTGCCCTGTTTTGCACTTGGAAAACTCCCGGATCGATTTTTTGGCTTAAATAAGCATTCTGCAACTTCAGCGGGGATTTTAGCTGCCTGTTTGGCTTTCTGTCTTTTGAGCTAGTTTTTTTCTTTGTATTTTTCGTAAATTCAAAAGATGCTAAACAAAAAAGTATTCCAGGTGGTCCCCCCAGACCAGAAAGGATTCTGAACTTACTCAAGATTTTTTTTAGTTCCAAACAACACCAGGGACCTGAAACCAATTCAGGATCTAAGCAAACTAATTCAGTTGTGAAGAAGTTGAATCCATTCTGCCATTTGTACACAAGGACAATTAGATGTGCTTCATCAGTATTCAGGATGTGTACAGTCACATCAAGATAAACAGATGATCCCAAGATTTCTGCACTTTTGGCTAGGGGGACAGTAACTACCAGCTCGGAGCCCTGCCCTTTGGTTTAACCACAGCCCCCAGGGTGTTTACCAAATGTATGGCAGTGGTAGCAGCTCACTTGAGACTGCTGGGAGTCCAAGTGTTTCCATATCTAGATGACTGGCTCCTCACCACCCTAACCAAGCATCTCCTAGAGAAATCTAGGGACTACTTGCTGCAGTTATGTCAATTTCTAGGCATCTCAGCCAATATCTGCAAATCTCATCTTCAACTTGTTCAGAGCCTGGAGTTGGTAGGTGCCCAGTTGAACATAGATTGCCTGTCTTCCACCACATCATTAAGGATAATCAGGTACCAGGCAGAGCAAATAATTGCACACCCTTCATCCCCAATTAGACTTATTCTTCAGTCCCTAGGGTCAGTGGCAGCTGGCATAACCTTAATTCCTATGGCCCAGTTTTATAGGCACATTCTTCAATGGATCCTGGCTGTTCAGTGGTCTGTTCATTCTCATCCCCTGTCCTTTCCAGTCAAACTCACTTGAGTATGCAAAGACCATCTACGGTGGTGAATACAGTCAGACAAATTTTTCCAATACCGCCATTTTGTACTTCTGCCCCCAATAGCCACAGTAACCACGGATGCCTCCCAACTGGGGTGGGGGGCATTATTTGGGACAGACAGTCCAAGGCATGTGGTCCCCAGCATAGAGTAATTCACATATCAATGTCCTAGAGATGAGATTGGTCCTGCTAGTGTTGCAGGCCTTTCAGGATGTTCTTCCTCTTGTGATGATTGGGATACAAACTGAAAACATGTCTGTGATTTGGTACATTAGCTATCAGAAGGGAGCCTGATCTTACCATCTTTGTCAAGAGGCAATGAGTGTATGACAGTGGGACATTTCCTCCATCCAGTTTCTTATGGCAGTGCACATACCGGGGAAGTCCAGTGTTCTAGTGGACAATCTCGGCAGGTCCATTCTGATGCTTCATGAATAGTCTCTCAACTAGTCAGTGGTGTAGAGAATTGTCTGTTGTTGGAGCTAATTTTGTAACTGCTTTGCATCTGCCCACAACAAGTGCAGCAGGTTCTCTGACCTAATCCTAAAAGAGAGTCACAGAGAGATGCTCTAGTCCATATTTGGCCCACCAGTCTCCTTTATGCTTATCTCCCAATACCCTTAATTCCCAAATTCTTACAGAAGGCACTTTGGTTGAAGAACACTGTTAACCTCATTGCCCCCTTTTGGCCTTGTCAAGTGTGGTTTCCCTTCCTTTGGTCTCACCTTCGTTATCCACCATGGATACTGAACACCAGTCCAGACCTGCTTTCTCACCCCTCCAGGATGGATTATCCAGACATTTCAAGCCTCAAGTTGACCACATGGCTTCTCCAGTTTCACTGATAGTTAGACAGACCAGGCTTTCCATCCCAGTCTGACAGATACTTCTATCTTCCACAAAGCCTCTACAAGAAAGATTTATAAATGTAAATGGAAAACATTCTCTATTTGGGCTCTACAGAGGGAATTGGACCCCTTCACCGCTCCTGTCTCTGCAGTCCTAAAATTTTTAGCATCTGTTTTTCAAGAAGGAGCTAGTTTTTCTACTATCAAAGTGCAAATGGCAGCCATATCTAATTTTTACTCAGGAGAAAATGTTTCCTCATTAGCTACTTCAAAGTTATACAAGGCTTTTCTAAATGGTATTTTCTTACTTAGGCCCCCAATGAAGGATCCATCACCCCTATGAGATTTGACTGTGCTGCTGCAAGAGTTAACTCAGAGACCCTTTGAACCATCAGCTATGTCAGATTTAAAAGTTTTAATAATCAGCTAAGTCTGATTTAAAATTTGTGTCATAGAAAACAGCTTTTCTGGTGGCCTTATTGTATTTTTACAACAACTAAAATAACTATTTACAATGGTGTCTACTATAAAACAAAGCATTTTAAGCAGAAAAAGAAATGTGACAAGAGTTGTTGTTCATTATTAAAATCTGTTTATCCAGCAGTTCTTTAAATTTCAATCATAGATTATATGAAGAGGTGTTTCTAGATGATGTCTTGATTGTGATAGGTTCATTATGACAAACTTCAATTGCCAAGTGTACAAATTCTTTCATAGTAGGAATAGTCTGATTCTTCCAGTGCTTGTTGATGACTTTTCTTACTAATGTTAAGATACTCCATAAAAGAGGGTATTTTATTTTTGTGACACAAGTGGGAATAGGTATATTAAATAAAATAATAGATTTCATCAGCATAAATTTATCATTAAAACAGGCTGTAGGAGAGAATTCATATTATCCCAATATGTTTTAAGTTTTGTACAGTTGTAAAATATATGCTGCCAGTCAGCTTTAACCTTTAGTTTACATCTCCAGCATCCTATGTCTTTATTATACATCAGTTCAACTTTATGTGGTGTGATAAAGGTTCTATGTAAGAACCTCCAATAGAATATCCTCCAACTTGGTGATGAAGTAGTTTGTTTTGAAGATTGGAGTATTAGTTTTTTATTATTTTCATTTGTGAAGTTATTGTTTAAAAGTCTAAAATAATCCCAATAGCTTTCTCTGTTACATACTGTTGCTTTCTTAACTACTTTATATATTTTAGATAGCAGCCCCTTTCCAATTATATTCTGGTGCATTAGAATAATGAGTAAATCAATGAGTGTGGGGAAAGAATTTCTCACTATCGGTTGCATTACATTAATCTTATGTTCAACTGTCTACAGTTTTGAATTTCTAACCACATTTCTTTGCTTAACTCACTTATTAATGATATTGTCAATGTTTTGTAACTTCCCATGGTCTGGTAATTGATACCAGTATAACAGGTTTTTGTCTTTAAATGTAGTCGTTGTTAAATTAAATTTATTAGTGCTATTTTGATTACAGGCAATTGGAAATACAAAGAAAATCTATGTTTTAAATTTTTAAAGGAGGTTATTGTTCTAGTAATATAATAAGAGTTAGCTGGTTTGTTTTTGTTTTTTATAAAATAGACTTTTACTAACCAATGAAATTTATTAGTAGCTATTTTAGTATGATATGATTTTACTAAATTATTAGATTTACACCACATATCTCCTTGAATATATTTCTGTTGGCATTTTAATTCTTATCTAACCAAGAAATTGAGGATAAGTAATATAATTCTAAACCTGGAAGACCAATACCACCCACTGTCCAATCTGTAATGTGATGGTTTATAGCCAATCTAGGCTTATTAGGATACCATAAAACAATAAAAGTGAGAAAGATAAAGATTGTATTATATATAGAATTTTAGAAAGATAATCATTTTAATTAAGGGGAGTCTCTCTTCCATAGTGATAAAAAAATTATTCCATTTATTAAGAGTTTCTTTTGTGGAATTTGTTATTATAATCATAGGTTGTTATATCTTTAATATTACCAGACAATATCCCTAAGTAAGTGATTTTACTATCTTTTTTAATGTGTTTACGTCATTTCATATCCATTTTATTAATATTATAATTAACAGGTAGTGTTTTAGTCTTATTTTCATTAAAACTGAGTCCTGATTTCTTCTGGAATATTTCTATTGCTTGGAATACTGCAATAAGAGAAAGAACTGCAGTCAGTCAAAGTTAATAGGATGTCATCTGCAAATAATTGTATTTTGGTGCTTAAATCTTTATTTATTAGTATGCCTTTGATGTTTTTATTTGATCTTATATAATTTGGAAAAGGTTCCATAACTAAAGCAAAAAGCAGTGGAGGCAAGGGATAACCCTGTTTTAGTACCTTTAGTAATCACGATTGATTGGGAAGGATATGAGCCTATCTTAATTTATGCAAATGAGTTTTCATAGAGAAGTTTGATTAATTGTAAGAAATTGTTTGAAAAGCTACATTCCTCCAGTACTTATAGTACGTACTACCAGTTAACTGAATCAAATGCAGTGTTGATATCCAGACTAACCAAAGTTAGTTCTTTTTTTGAATAATTATTTATTTTATTTTATTTTATTTTACATTTGTTGACCGGGCTAGTCTAGCTGGATACATATCCTTTTTCAGTAGAGGCCCGGGGAGAAAAGCTCCCAATAATGAGAAAAGTAACACACTACAATTAGATAGAGGTACTACATTATAAAGATAACAAAACAGTAAGACATCAGTATATACATGCTAGTAGAAAAAAAATGCTTAAGCTAAGTTGGTAACATGACAAGCTAAGTTGGTAACATGACATGGGTACATGTGGAGGAAGTAAAATGCTAGATAATAGCTTGTGAGAGAGAAGAGTGTAGGGTACTGTGAGACCTATAGGAATTAGTCTGGGTTTGGACATGGGCACAACCAGTGGGACTTTAAATATTCTCTGAGATTATTTTTGAATAGATTGAGTGAAGGCATGAGTCTAAGGTAGTTGGGAAGGGAATTCCATTGCTTTCCAATAGAGTTAGCATAAAGAGCATCGCCGCCCATATTATTAGATTTGATGGTTAATACTTGATTACTGTTTGAAGACCGAAGGGAACTTAAGTTGGTGTATGGGGTCAGGATTTTGCTCAGTGAGGGGGTTTTGTCTGGTTGATTAATTATTTTGAATGCTTCCGTGAGTTGATTAAATTTAAGAAGATTGGGCAGTTCTAACCAGCCTAGTTTCTTGAGGTTGAGGCAATGGTGGGTACGATAGGGTGTTCCTGTTATGAATCTGGCTATATGGTGGTAGGTGGTAGAAAAGTTATTGAGCTCACGTTTATTGAGGAAGGAAAATATCGGGGAGGCATATAGTAGGGTGGAAAGGAGATGAGTGCGGGCAATGGTTAATTTTGCGTGAGGAGTGAGAAAGTTCCTGATTCTGTACATTGAACCTAGTTTCTTGTTAACTGACTTAATGGTTTGGGCAGTGTGCATATCAAATTTGAGCTTGTGGTCAATAGTGACACCTAATAGCTTGGTGTGGGAGACGGGCTCAATGATGGTGCCATTAAAGGATTCGACAAAAAAGGACCTATGGTTCGCAGGTTGTGGTTCTAGGGGTAAGGGAGTGGTAGACGAGGGGAAAAATAGAAGTAACTTGGTTTTAGTTGGGTTAAGTATGAGTTTCAGGTCAGAGAACCATTTTTCAACTTTGGCAAAACATTGTTGGGTGGCTGCTTGGAGTTTCTGGAGAGAGAGATCAGAGCAGATCAGGGTGGAGTCGTCCGCGTATTGTATGCAGGTGGCTCTGGGGATGATTGTGTGAAGATCATTTATAAAAACAGAGAAAAGAAGGGGGCCAAGTATGGAGCCCTGTGGGACGCCAGTGTTGTTAGGGAGTAGTTAAGATAGACTATTTTGCTATTGGACTGCTTGTTGCCGGCCAGAAAGGTAGTCCTTGAACCAGTTTAGTGCCAAGTTGTCCAGATGAAGGGTTTGCAGGGTGTGGAGTAATAGCTGGTGGTTAACCATGTCGAAAGCTTTTGATAGATCAAGAAAGAGTGCAGATGATATAAGTTTTTTGTTGCGGTTGTTATTTATTGAGTCGACAAAGGAGAAGAGGGCAGTGGTAGTACTGTGATGGGGGCGAAAACCGTGCTGGGTAATAGACAGCAGATTATTGATGGTGAGGTGGTGTAGGAGTTGTTTGTGAATACACCGTTCCAAAATTTTTGCTATTGGAGAAAGTATTGCGATAGGCCTATAGTTAGATGTTTCAGTGGAGGAGCCTCCTTTGTGAAGTGGAATGATGTACGAGATTTTCCAAATGGGGGGGATGGTGGCCTCAGTTATGGATCTGTTAATCAAAATTGATATGGGATAGGCAATGACATCAGAGGCTAATTGGAGGTATTCCGTTGGGAGACGATCGGCCGCAAGGGTGGACGGTTTCAGTTTTTTTAGTAGGGTACGAATATAGGAGGTGGATACTGTTTGTAGGTTAAAGGAGAGAGAAGGTGAGTCATGAGGAAGAGTTAAGGATGGGGAGGAAGTGGGTAGATGATTGGCGAGGGACTGGATGGTCTCTGTAAAAAAAATGTTAAAGGAATTGGCTATCTCTTCTGGTTTTTTACTAGTGAGTTTCTCGGGTATTGGGGTAGAAGATTTACCAGGATGGAGGAGGTTGTTAAATCCAGCCCAGAACTTTTTTGGGTTAGTCTGATGTTTGTCCTGGAGGTGACAGAAATACTTTTTTTTATCTCTAGTAATGTCAGATTTTGTGGAGTTTCTGAGCTGTTGAAATTTAATACGATCTAGGGGAGTTTTGGTAGCTCTCCATTTGTTCCAAGCCTGGTCGCGGAGTTTAATTTTTGCTTTGGTTTCTCTTGTTGGCCAGGGAGCTATGCGGTCCTTGGTTCTAATTAGTCGATTTGGAGCGTGGGAGTCGAGAATGTTTAGGAAAGTGTCATTGAAGTATGACACGCTCTCGGCTAGGGGAAGAGTAGTTAGGGTTGACCAATTGCAGAATTTTAGTTCAGCTAGGAATAGCTCTAGGTTGAACTTTTTCCTGTTTCTGATAAGTTTATGTAGGGGTGGGTTGGAAATACAAAGTTTGTGCTTTATAATGTAAGTGACAAGGTGGTCGCTAAGGTCGTTGGGGAGGGTACCGGTGGTATAATTGTTAGCAACTTTATTGGTGAGAATCCAGTCAATCGTACTCTCCTTTATACTAATAATTATTAGTATAATCAGTTATTGATAGTTTCCTTTTGATATTATCATTGGTATTCCTGTTCATTATAAACCCAGTCTAATCATTGTATATTAGCAGTGGAAGAAATTGTTTTTTCTAGAGGCATAGACTGCCATGAATATTTTATAATCTACATTTAATAATGAAATTGGTCTATGTGAAGAACATTGTGTCGAGTCCTTGTCAGGTTTTAAATATTAGAGTGTAGTTCCAGGATGGCAGTACCTTCGTAAGTCCTTTAACTATTGAAAATACTTCTAGTAAAATACTGAAAGTATCCTTAGACATCATTTTGTGTAGTTCATGTATTATACCATCATTTCCAGGTGTCTTAGTGGATTTTAATTGATTAATTTGAATTTTGAGTTCAGACATTGATATAGGCTTGTCAGTTATTTTTATTTGATCCTGTGACAGTCTATTTTCAGTATATTCTTTTTAATAAATATTTTAATTAGATCTTGAGTATCCATTGTTGGTTTGTTTTGATTAATCTTATTAAAATGAGACCTGAAAACATACAGAATATCTTCTATTTCAGTAACCTTGTTTTTACTACTATAGGAGTATAATTCTTTGATGTGGTTAGGTTTAACAGTCATTTTTGTTCTAGTAGCCAATTTTTGCATGTATTTAGTTATTATTTTAATCTTTTTTAAATTTATCGTAGTTTTATGTTGTAAAATTTCTAAATATTTACTGTTTAGGCTATTTATTTCTTCCATTAAGTTATTATTTCCTTTTTGACTATCTAATTTTAACTTGTCAATTTGCTCCTGTAAACCTACCAATTCTTTATCCCGTTGTTTCTTTTTTTATGCATACCAACTTGTAATTTTGCCAAAAAGGTATGCTTTTAAAGAGTCGGATAGAAAAATCTCTGAGGTGTTACCTGTATGATTAATTTCAAAAAAAGTTTGAATTTCTTTATTGAAGAACTCCTTAAAGTCTTTCATATTGGTTATATATACAGGAATCCTTTTAATTGGTATGTTATTACAAGAATCCAATGTAACTTCAAATGTTATTGAGTTATAATCCGACAGTGGGCAAGAGATTGCTTTAACATCATCAGTTCTACTATAGATTTCATTTGAAACATATACTCTATTCATGATTGCATCCCATGCCTGTGTAAGAAATGTGTAAAGAAGAGCGAGTCTTATACTGAAAACTCATTTATGCCTCTCAGACTATATAGGTCAGTGAACTCCATCAAAGCCTTGACTACGGCAGGTTTCTTCCTTTTACAGCTAGTGTTGGTATCCTTGTCAGATAAAATACAATAAAAGTCACCTGCAAAAATGTTTCCTTTTAATATTCATATGATTTCTCCCAGCTGTTGTTTAACTGTTTGTATTCCCAATCCAGGTATCCAGTAGACATTAATAAAAGTATATAGTTTCCTTTCAATCTCTAAAGTCAGTGAACAAAACATACCTTTTTCATCACTAAATGTATTCAGGATTTTAGGTAGAGGCAAATAATTTTTCCATAAAATAGCCACCCCTCTTCTCTTTTCTTTATAATGATAGCTAGTCAGTGCAGAATAGTGTTTAGAATTAAATCTGTCCGAATCTTCTTTTGTTAAATGTGGTTCCTGTAAAAAGATAACTTGGGAATGAAATATTTTTAAAAAAATTATATATACTACGCCACCATTATTTAATCCAGTGATATTAATTTTCTTTTTTTATTTATTTTACATTTCTTTACCGGGATAGTCCAACTTGGATGGTACCCTTTTTCAGCGGAGGCCCAGGGAGAAAAGCTCCATGCAAGTAGACATAGCATGTACACAAAAGTTAACATTTACGCTGATGTGTATGTATATATATCTATATATATATATATATATATATATATATATATATATATATATATATATGTACATATATATATATATATATATATATGTACATACATATATATATATATATGTACATACATATATATATATATATATATATATATATATATATATATATATATATATAAACATACATACAGAGTATTGATATCAATCTACATTATTATGGTGTACAAAGTAAGAAACAAGCAAAAACAAGCATACCTTTTCTGGGTATCCTAGCATAATTTTAACATATTCACATAGTGATGATTTCTATTTACACTAATGAGCTTCAAGTATTATAGTAGATTTAGTGGGTTATACAGAAGGAAATCGCTTTGGACTGAGTAGTAGAACAAAGATGTGACATATCTGTGTAGGAGATTAGTATATTAAGATTGGTGTGAAGTACATGTTAGTCTCATAGTGAGATTAGTATAGTATGTGATTGGTTATCCATTTAATGCAGACGAGTAGGTATTGTTTACTGATTTAACTTTGCGCAGAAGAATGAGTAGTGTTTGTGTATTTACCCTGGGGTGTTACAAGAGCAGAGCCATGAGTCTGATAAATAGGTTTTGATTAGTTTCTTAAATCGTGTGTGGATATTGGTATATCTTTTTTTTTCTTTCATACTTTCTTTTTCTTCCAAAATGTTTTTATTCATTTTATAACGCAATAACTTAACAGTATAGTAACAAGAAAAAAAAACTATGTACAATGTCTATAACAACAAAAAAAGCAATATACATAGGAGAACACTTAACATTTCTCTAACAGATTAGACAATTTTGTCCAAGCAATTAAATGATTGGTTGTGTTAGTCCTTGCTTTTACAGTAGCAATCTCATTCTTACAAATGTATTTCACAACATGAATAAACCTAACTTTAAAGACAGGAGTAGATTTGGATTTCCAATTTTTAGTAACAATTTTCCTTGCTAAAGAGAGCATAGGCCATAGTAAAAATTTTTGGTTTTTAGGAATGACTTCAAGAACAGGAACATTGAAAAGGATAAGGGAGTCAGAAATTATACAGTTGTCATTCCATAGAGCTTTACAAAGATATTTAAAGTCTAACCAAAATGGGGAAATTATTATTATTGTATCCAGTCAGCATCAGGGTATCCACATCTTCAGCATTTAATTTCATCTTTCTTGTATATTATTGCTAATCTTTGTGGAGTGAAAAAACATCTATGTAAAAATTTCAAAACTTTATTAAAAGTGCACCTAAAAACATGCTGGCTATGCCCTTGCAACTCCCACTCTAATATCATCCACCCCATCCAACTACTACCTTTCTTTCATCTCAACTAACAACCTTGATGATAGCAAGCTCAGATGCTCATAAGCCTAGTACTTATTATACAGCAGGAACTTCTCATTGTTACATTTGTTAATGCCTGTTATGTACTTCACAGATAAAGATTCTAGTTGTCTACTGATGTACTATGTTCTTCATCTGTAAATATGTTGTAAGTAATTTCTATGTTAAATTGTTAATCACTGTGTAATCCAATGTAACTACTGTCTGTTTATTTTACTTTGGAGCTTTTCTCCCCGGGCCTTCGCTGAAAATGGACCCACGTCCAGTCGGACACTCCCGGTCAACAAATTTAAATAAATAAATAAATAAATTTCCATGTGTATACACACCAGAACAGGGAAGATGTGGATTCCTTCACCGAAGGTAAACAAAGTTTTTTTTATATTTTTCTGAGAATACTTGTCTGTTAACTTCACTTGAATAATTCCAAAAAGAAATGTCTGATGTTATGTTGTCCTATCTCGCCTTCATTCCTGCTGGTTGGCCGGTTTTGGAACCGAGCATCAGTTCCGACACGGCCTAATACTAAAGCTCAAGAGCTTCCACTGGCTCAAGGCTATACCCTATCCCATCATCCTTAGGGAAGATGACCCATATCTCGTTTGCCGCTAAGCTAGATTGGGTGCTTCTCACTGGACTCAGACCAAGTGAAATACTTTGGATATTATTTGTTTATTTCAAAATTTTTTGGATATCTGTTGTGTGTTGATATTAGACAGTATTTTAAAGTTTCACTGTAGTGAATTCCTTAAGTTTGTTGCTTGTTGTGGCTGGCCGTCACTTTCACTAGGCCTACAGCTCCCTATCCTGTTTTTTAAACACTTTACTTACCTTTAACAAACTCGTTTAAGTTAGAGGGTTTGTCTTTCTTTCTCCTTCTGTCCATTGTTGAGCCAGTTTAAATTAGAGAGCAACTCTTTCCTTTTCTATCCCTTCTGAAGAGATTTCATCATTTAAGTTAGATACATCTCCTCTGGCTAGAGGAGACTGTCGTTTTTACTCTAGCCCTTTTCTCTCTCCTGCTTGAGTGTTAAAAAAAAAAAAAAAAAAAAAAAAAAAAGTAGAGTAGAAGTTGTATAGTTACCTTGATAGTTTTTGCTAGCATTATTATCTCTATCTTTTACCTAGTTTCTGGGAAGTGTTCATTGTTGTTGCTGTTGTTTTTGTCACTATCTCCAAGGAAGGCAAAGAAGTTAAATAGTCAGGCTTCAAAAATGTGACTCCTGTTCTCAGAAGATGTCCTTAACCAACGGGCACACCAGTTGTGTCTACTGTTTAAGTGCGGTACACCTCCAAGACTCATGCTCCATCTGTCATGGGTTCAGTTCCAGTCTACTGCAGGAACGCAGAAACAAACTGATCAAGGGATTGCTTCCTTTTGCTGAAGCACTAGAAGGGAACCAGACCTCTTCCAAATCATCTCAAACACCAAAATCTGACGAGTCTACTAAAAGAGCTTGTTTGGCTCCTGATTCTCAGCTGGGCAAAAAGCTATCGAAGGATACAACTTTGGACCCGAAAGCTTTTGGGTCCGAAAGGACTGCTCCTTCTGTTCCACCAGTTTTGTCGGAACCGACTAGGGGTCATATACGGAGCCGGTCCCCAACCTTGGAGCCAGTCTCCTCAGTTCCCCAGTCACCCATTTTACAGTCTGTGGCTGGCAGTGTAAAATCTATGGCCCTGTCCTCTCGATCATCCAGGAGTCTATCTGATGATGATGTGGAGCGGGTGGTCAAAAGGTTGCTTTGGACTCCGACCCTAGCCAAGATCCTTTCGAGTCCAGCCCAGAAGGAATTCGAATGGACTTCTGCTTCTGCCCCTTCTTCTATTCCTCCTTTGATCTGAGTGGTTTCGGAGTTGGAGTGCTTGGATGTGTTTGTGGTGGAACCGTCGGGTCCGAGACTCATCCCAGGGTTTTCAGTCCCAACTTCTGCTCCGACCTCTTTGGTACCATCTTCGGTTGAAGGGTCTGGGAGCCGACACTCCCCTGTCAGGTTTGGGAGGAGAGTCGGATCAGACCCTTGTCAGATCCAAATCTACCTCTCGGGGTTTCGGCGCAGGTCAGCTTGGCGCCTACATCTGCCTCTGAGCCCACCTGCTTGGTGCGAGAGGAGTTTCCTGGCTCTTCAGAGCTGGAGGCTTCCTTGGACCCAGGTCGTGGTGCCTTCAAGGTGATGAGGAGTGTCCTGTCACCCTTGATGGCTCCACTCTCGGATCGAAGCACTCTTTCCCCAAAAGTGCTGGTGTCTGCCTCTCTGCCATCCCTCCCCTTGAGGTGTAGAGAACCAATGCCCTAGGGCACCCCATTGGGTAAATCTCTCTCTCTTCCAAAACCTCCCCAAAGGATCCATCTGGGGAGGTACCTCAGAAAAGAACATGTAAGAGGAAACATGTAGACTCCCCTGAGGAGTCTGTCACTTCAGATACGGACTGGGATGATTCATAAGGGTCCCCACGGTCACCCTCCAAGGATGTCTCCTTCTCAGACATCCTAGAGATCCTGAAGCAGAGAGTGGCTGGAAGACCCTCACCCCTTCTGAAGATGAGTCCGTATACCTGGAGGCCTTTCTTTCTCAACTCACCACCTCTTGGGTGTCTCCGCCCTTCGACCATTTTCTCAACATTATTAGTTGAAAGGCTTGGGGCTCTCCAGAATCCATGGATCCTGCTCCAAGGAGGCCCAACAAATTTATAATGGCTCCATCAAAGACTTTTTAATTAAAGGTGTCCCAGTAGATGCTATGGTGGTGGCATTGGCGACCAAAAAGGAGTTAGGTGAGACTTCATCTGTCCATCCGCCGAATAAGGAGTCTCGAACGATGGACAGGTATGGGAAGTGGACGTTCTCGTCAGTGGCTTTTAGACTCAGATTGCTGAACTATTTCACCCATTTTACCAGACTTCAGAGAGATCTCCTGAAGGAGCTAGAAGATACCTCCAAGGTTCCACAGCTGGAGGGGTTCCAGACAAGGTGATTGCCCAGCTTGCTACCTTGAATTCAGTAGTCAATTTCTCTATGTGGCTCATTTCTTATGCAGCCGATGGTGCGAGTAGGGAAGCTGGTACAGGAATTGCTCTGAGGAGGCATTCCTGAATGTGCCTTTGCAACTTCACTGAACCTCTCAAGTCTTCCTTCACTAATGCCCATTTTGATGGCTCATCCTTGTTCGGGCCTAAGGTTAAAGAGACTCTGACCAGGTGTGAACAAGAAGGCAAAACTCTATCTGCCATGGGAGTATATTTTTCCCTCCCTACCAGGTCTTATCTTATCGCAAAGGCCAGATAGGTGGGAAAATGTGGTTCCATAAATCTCAAAGAGCTTCTCCAGACGCACATGGTGAATCTTCCCCCAGAGGCCGAGAAGGAAATAACGATGGAAGACACCAACCTCGCGGCAGAGTGGATCCACAAAATCAGGGTAACAGAGATATGTTCTCTGCCAGACCATTCCATGCTCCTAAAAGGAGGCCCACCTGTCCATCTCTGGAGGCAGTTGGGGGCAAACTATCCCTGTACCCAAAAGCCGGGCTAAATATCACTCAAGACAAATGGGTACAGTCAATAATATACAGGGGATACAACATACCCTTCTCTACCCCACCCCCAAAAACAAGATCAGTCCCAGACATTCCACCCTGTCAAAAGGATCAAGCAACTCTAGAGATAGAGTTCATAGATTAGTACAAGGCTAACTTCCCTTGCAGGCCATTTTGAGCCCAGCCACCTTCCTTGTGTGAGAATCAAACCCTGCACCTTGTATCTATAAGGTAAACACCTTAACCATTATGCCATCCTCAAACCAAGTTGCAAAGAAAAAGAGTCATCCAAAAAGTCCCCGCAGACCAAATGTGATCTGAAACTTACTCAAGGTTCTTTTTAGTAACAAAAAAAACAGGGGACTGGAGGCCCATCTTGGATCTCAGCAGGCTGAACAAGCCCATAAAAAAAATCAAAGTTCCAGATGGTGACATTGCAGTCTACACTTCTTTTTCTGGGAAATGACAATTTAATATGCTCAATCGATTTTCAGGATGCGTACTACCATATAAAAATGGACAGGCTATCCAGGAGACATCTATGCTTTCTGGCTGGAAGCCAGTCATTACCAGTTCCGAGCTCTGCCCTTCAGCCCCCAGGGTGTTTACCAAATGCATGACAGTAGTCACGGCTTACCTGAGGCGTCTAGGATTCCGGGTGTTTCCATACTTAGACGACACCACAGAGCATCTACTATTCAAAGCAAGAGACACCACCATTCTTCGGAACTGGGCATTCCATAAATTTTGAAAAATCTGCCTTGTTGCCATCACAGCATATTGCGTTTATAGGAGCAGCCTTAAACACAGAAGACATTTTAGCAAAATTGCCTCATGAAAGGACACAGGCACTGAAGCATCAAGTGTCCATCTTGCTCTCAAAAAAGGAAAGTGCAGGCAAGGTTGGTTCTAAAGGTCTTGGGCACTGTGGCAGCGGCTATAACATTAGTACCTCTGGCCCGTCTACATATGAGAGTCCTACAGTGGCTCCTTTTTGCTCAGTGGTCCATACAGGAGTTACCCATGTTTCACAAGATCTTCATCACAGACTCCTGCAAGAAAGACCTACATTTGGTGGCTTCATTCCACGCAACCAGTAGCCACAATGACCATGGACGCTTCCCAGATGGGAGGGGGCATTATCTTGGAAAGACCGTCCAAGGAACTTGGCAGGAACATGAGTACCACTTGCACATCAATGTCCTAGAGATGAGAGTGGTGCTTCTGGCATTGCAGGCATTCCAGAACTCTCTTCCACTAGGCACGATAGCAATACAGACAGACATGTCAGTCAACAAACAAGGCAGAACCAGATCCTATCCCCTGTGCTGAGAGGCTCAGAGTATTGCAGTGGGAAGTCTCTTCACAATGTTTTCTGACTGCAGCGTATATTCCAGGAAATTCCAATGTGATAGCAGACAAACTGAGCAGAGCAATTCTAATGCCTCACGAGTGGTCCCTAAAACAGGAAATTGCGAACCAGATTTTTTCGCAAGTGGGGCCAGCCTTGCTGTGACCTGTTTGCCACATCCATGAACACTAAATGCAGCAGCTACCTTGCTCTAATTCCCCCACTGCGGGAATCACCCAGGAATGCACTCATTAACGATTGGCCCCAGGACTCCTTTATGCCTTTCCCCCATTCCCTTTAATCCTCAAAGTTTTACAGAAAGCCAGAGCATTGAGTTGCAGGTTAATACTCATCACTCCATACTGACCTCATCAGATCTGGTTTCCTTTCCTATGGCCCTGTCTCTGAGAAGAGAGTGGATTCTGGACCCGTTATCAGATCTTCTGATGCATCAGTCAGGAACGCTCCATCCCTCTATCCAGACCCTCAAACTGACAGCTTGGCTGCTCCACTTCCAATCTTAGCCAGGCTTCCAGACATATCCCCTACAGTGAGACATATTCTAATTTCAGCTCATGAGACAACTAGAAAGCTTTATGCTGGCAAATGGAAAAGATTTTCTTGTTGGGCTTCCAAGAATCACATAGATCCCTTCACAGCTCCTCTAAGTACAATTTTGGATTTCTTAGCAGAGATTTTTAATGAAGGTGCAGCAGCAACAGCTACCATGCAAGTACAATTAGCCACCATATCTAACTACCACATAGGATCCAAGATAATGTCTCACAGATTATGCAAAGCCTTCCTGAGAGGTACATTTTTACTAAGGCCTCCAGTAAGGGAAACACCACTTCCTTGGGACCTCAATTTGATACTGACTACTCTGATTTTCCCACCATATGAACCAGCTTCCTCTTGCCAACTAAAATTTCTAACCTGGAAAACAGTCTTTCTGGTAGCTTTTACTTCAGCTAGGAGGGTTTTGGAACTTCGAGCTCTGTCCATACACCCTGCCTACTTAGTCTTTCACAAAGACAGAGTCTGTCTTAGAACAAATCCTTCATTTCTTCCCAAAGTATGTTCTGAAACCAGTTTAAATCAATCCATTGACCTGCCTGTTTTCTTTCTAAACTATGGCAACAAGGCAGAATATTCCCTACACCAATTGGACGTACACAGATAGTTACGCTTCTATTTGCCTAGAACAAAGGAATTTAGAAAATCTGACCAGTTATTCATTTCCTTCTCAGATAACAGAAAAAGGTGCACCAGTATCAAAAATACCTTGTCAAAATGGCTTACTGACACTATTACCCACCCATATATTTCTTAACATAGACAACTGCCAGGAAAGATTAGAGGCCACTCAACAAGAGCCATGTCAACTTCGACTGCCTTTCAGGCCAGATTACCTATGGATTCAATCTGTGCTGCAGCCACATGGGTCAAACCTCATACCTTTATCACTCATTACAAAGTAGACGTGGCCTCCTAGACCAGGGCTTCCTTTTGGTTCCACTGCTTTGAAGACTTTATTCCCTTGAGCCACCTAAGGAAAAATGTGCTAGGGACACTGTCCCAACCAGCAAGAATGAAGGTGAGACAGGACAACATAACATTAAGAAGTTATGTACTCACCATAACGTTCCATGTTTTTTGTCCGTAATCTCGACTTCACTCTTGCATCCCACCCTCCTTCCCCCAACCTTTGCTCTTGGAGGTTTGAGAGGAAATATTTATTGGTTGCAAAGTGTGTTCTCTGCTTCTTTTCTTGCCTCTTGAGGTATAGGCTAATAGCTGTTACAATTGGGACTTTTTGTATATAAAATTCAAATGTGTTATTTTGCAAACAAGATCTGGGTTATCTTCCCTAAGCATGATGGGACAGGGTATAGCCTCGAGCCAGTGGAAGCTCTCGAGCTTTAGTATTAGCCAAGTCGGAACCAGTCCTCGATTCCAAAACCAACCAGCAAGAATGAAGGCGAGATTATAGACAACAAACATGGAACTTTATAGTGAGTACATAACTTATTATTTTGCTAAAATCATTTCTGAGAATTTTATAGATAACAGGTATGTATGAAGTATTCTTGGGTGAGCTATTAATAATTGTTGAGATAAAATCCAAGATTTCCAAGTTCCTCATATTGTATGCCTCTGAGGGTACAAGCTTAGTTTGTATGAAATCCTTACAAGTTTGGATGTCCAGCCAATTGCAGTTTTGCAAACTGTATCTGCTGATCAAATAGTCTGCAGAACTTATTTTATTAGCTGAAAGAAATTGATTCCGATGTAATAGGTCACCCTTCTGAAATTCTAACATTTTCTGAGTATCAAAAGATATCAAATATTCATTTGTGTAAGCAATAGGAAACATAATTATGAATGAATTCTTAATTAATTGATTAGAAAATATACGCTTCTTAAACAGCAGCAGTATTTGGTTTATAAGAGGTGTGAGAACAAGTTTTGACATTTCACTTTGAATGTATATTTTTAAAATCCAAATAAAGAAGATGTTTAGATGTATTTGAGTATATGGTTCAAGCAATGTCGTGTTACCATTAAGAAGTAAGGTTTATATATTGATTTCCAATATGTATAACAAGTATTATTCCAAAGCAACACTATGTTAATAAATGCGGAGTTTAAGTAAAAATCAGTATTTGGCAACCCTATAACCCCCTTCATCCCAGCTTGTGGTGTGCCAGAGAAGAGCAATCCTTGTTTTTTTGGAATACCAAAGAAAGTTAAGTAATACGTTTTTACTTTTCTGTTTAATTTTGACTGGTGGGGGAATCATTAGAGCTTGGCCAACGAATAAGATTTTAGGTAACAGTATTATTTTGATTAAAGTTAGTCTGTCTTCAGATGTGAAGAAGAGTCTGTTCTGACTCTCTGTTAGACTAGTAATTGTGTTTATAAGTTGTCGGTAATTAGATGTGAGTAATTTTTTATAATTAGATTTAATAATGATACCTAGATGTTTAATATGTGTGCCATCCCAGTTTGTTTTTTTTTTTTTTATCTAAGTTTCATAGTAACATTTTTATTCACTAGAAATGCCCAAGTTTTGTTGTGGTTGAATTTTAGACCAGAGATGTTTTCAAAGAAGCCTAGATTATGTAATAGGTGATCTATTAAATTTTCAAAATCATCAGAAGTTATTAGTAGGTCATCAACAAACAGATGTATCTTGTGGGATAATTTGTCTGACACTTTGTATCCTTTGACGCTGTCATTATTATTTTAACATAATTTGCAAGAGGTCAGGGCAATGAGTAATGGGGAGAGGGGGCACCCCTGTTTAGTACTTCTTAATATTTCAAATGGGTTAGATAGACAAGATCCAATCTTTACATAGGCTATGGACTTTTCATATAGTTTTTTAATTAATCCTATAAAGTTTGGGGAGAAATTGTATTTTTTCAGAGCTTTAAACAGATATGACCAATTTAGGGAGTCGAAAGCTTTTTCTATATCAAGGCTTAAAATCGAAAGCTCATTTTTTTCTTGTTTGCTAAGCCTAATAAGGACAGTAATTTAATCACATTGTCTTGAACCTTTCTGTTTTTGATGAACCTGGTTTGGTCTTCATGAATTAATATTGAAAGAATATTATTTAATCTGTCTGCTAAGATAGACATGCCTGTATGATGTGCAAAGTTTGGGCTCTTTATTTGGTTTATCGAGTTATTTTGGTGGATGGTGGCATTTATATGGATGTTTTGCTGCTTATTGCAATCATAACAGACTGGTTCGCTCAAGTTCAGTCTTCGTGAACAACGCGCTTTGGGCCTACTTGGATCAAGCTGTTGGGTTTGGCGTACGTTGATTGTTTTTAGCATCAGGTTCACCTTATATGATGGGTTCATGATTGCGTATTGTGACTTTTGGTTTGTAGGGACATTATTTACATCACAGCGTTCTTTTTTATCGTTTGGCATTGTAAAGGCGATGTTGAACTGGCCAGCTTTTTACAGATAATTCAACGAGCAGTTGGTACTAACTACGAACTTTCTGTTCAGAGGAATGTGGAAATGTTTTAGACACTCTACATGATTAATGACTGAACTATTGGTTGGTTATGCTTTTTTAGCATATGGAACGGATTGAACATACATTTATGGTGACTTGTTGTTCTTTTATTTTGGTAACTCTTTTCATTTGGATAACCATCTGTACATGGTGACAAGGAAATGCTCCTGAGTACACACTGTGTCAGCTTATTTAATTCTCATTAGATACTGATGTTTTGATACAATATGTTTATATCATAGGCTTATGAATGTTCATTGATATGAATGTTTTGTGACCCAGACGTATGTTTTGTGGGAGAGAGTTTGGTTCACTTAATCTGAATCTATTATGCATACATACCACAGAGTTGGTGGTTATTTTCATGGTTTTTGGTTTACTTGAGTCTCTGGACATTATTAGGCTCTGTTTTGATCTTGTTCTACCGCTCATAGGATTTATTCTAATACCTTTTCAACTCAAATGTGATATTGACCATCTGCTTAATCTATAGTGCATTTATCTTATCAGTTTTATGATTGGGACCTTGGGGACATGTAGCACTACTAGTTTTGTGATTGGTGCACATATATTTCGGCAGTTGCTATTATTGTGTTCTGAGAATAAGATGGTGTCTCTATGCCTACAGTGAATGAAGTAAGCCTTTAGGACTATCGGGACACGTAGCGCTACCGAATTTGGTGCAGTTGTATATGCGAAGGTTACAGGCATAGTAGGGGCTATCATTGTGTCCCTCGGTCGATTTTTGATATTGGAGTATTAGTTGAATTGAGTTTTGGCCCACTATAGTTGCTTGGTTTATTATCAATACGACTGTTACTCATTCCATATTCATATATTTATTATATGGTAACATACTGGATTTGACTCAACAGTGCAACTCTGTTGCAGGCAGATCTTCTTGAGGGCTCACACTGTTGGTTTCATTGTGTGATATATTCAGTGTTATATTTATGGGCCACTTTTGACTATTGGATTAAGCAGGTGGTAATTTCATTTCTGAGTTTATGTTGGTTGATTCGTTTATGTCTAGGATATAGCCTATTTTGGGCTGTGTGGATTGGTTTGAGCGGTTTATTACATTACTCAGAATTTTTTCTAATAATTCCAGGGGACCAATATTAATATTAATACTTCTTATTACCATGGATCTCAACCAGCTCTTGCATGGTTTGTCTTCTGATCGCAATGATTTGGGTATTTTTGGGTTGGGTGATGATAATGGCAGACAGGCCACATCTGACCAAGCTGAACATACTCCTGATTGTAGTGATATGTTTTTCAAATTATCTAAAAGCATGAACGTGCTAAGGGGCTAATCTTTTTAAAGCCTATATGGTGAAAAATATCGGTCCTAGGGGACTTTGAGTGTGCATACAACCACTAGTACATCTTATTGATCAGGAATTGGAGGAACAATGGGCTGGGATTCAACAACAGGCTGCCATGGGGTTTGTGGAAGGTTTAGCCTCCTATTATGATAGATGTATTAATATTGGGCTGTCTGAGGTCACCCAACTTTGTGAACAAACCAAACAGTTTGAAGGTCAGGCTAACTATCATAATTGCCTTCAACAACTGGGCCAAGATTTATTATTTTTAGAAAGACAGCTTAAAGAGAAAAAAAATTACACAAATTCAACAGGGACCAGGCTGATTATGAGAGGGTTAGGCCATTTGGCCCCCTAAAAAATGTTAAATTTGTTAATTCAGGACCCAAATCTGGTAAAAAGAAATGCCCCAGATCAGTCCTCAGGAAATCAACTTCCCCTTTTAGGAGTACATCTGGAGATGAATCCTCGTCTTGCACAGAATCTGAAGTAGCACATATGCAGGGCTCACCCTCAGCCAAACGCAGAAGCACTGATGTCCCTTTAGGGTCAGAACATGCCGAGCAGGGCATAAGCATAAAAGGCATCCCAAATGTGAAGACACCACTTCGTATGATGAGCAACAAGTGATAGAGCAGAATATTTTTAATATATCATCACAGGTTTTAACAACTAGACAAAAGGATTTGCTAAATAAAGGCTTGAATATAGTACCGGCGTTTTTTTGTTCATGAGGATGATTTTGTTAATGATGTATACTCCTTTGGTCGCATGTGGAACTTGGAACTTGAAATAGTTCTTTAAGGATGATGCAAATAATGTTAATGATGATCTGTTTCGATTTCAGAAGTCCAATTTTGTGCCACCCATGCATCCCACAGTGCAGCTTTTTATTAGTGGGGTTCTCAAAGATCTACATGATAATTATGGTAAGGGTTCTCCTAAAACGCACAATCTCTAATTTCTCTACTGAAGAACAAGAGGCGTTGCAGCAGCTCAAAGATGATACTGATATTGTGGTCCTACCTGCTGACAAAGGTGGCATGGTTGTGGTCATGGATTGGGATCAATGTAACACTGAGGCCCATAGACAGCTAAGTAACTATTTACACTACAGGCCCATGCCTATAGACCCTAGTTCCATATTTAAAAAGGAGATTGATGCATTCATTAATTTGGCAGTTGAGGAAGGAATTATTTCTAAGTCCACTTCTAAACATTTAATGGTCTCGGATCCCAGGAGACGATATCTATATCTTTTACCAAAGATCCAAAAATCCTTATCTGACCTTTCAGGTATTGGCTCACTTACTGAACCTTTGTCAGTTTTTCTTACCAAGTATTTAAGACCATTATTGAAATTTGTTAGGGCTAGAATACAGGACACCACTGAATTCTTACAGATCTTATCGGATGCCCAAACTGAGGAGGATTGGTACTTATGTACATTGGATGTTACAGCTCTTTATACTAATATTCCACACTGGACTGGGCTCTTGGTTATTGAATATTGGTTGCAGACCACAGAGTTATATCCACCTGGCTGTAATACTTTTCTTATCGGGCTTACTGAGAAAGTTGTCACGATGAATGTCTTTTACTATCAGGATGAATGTTTTTTGCAGACGCAGGGTACAGCTATGGGGGCTTCTTTTGCTCCTATATATGCCGACCTCTTTATGGCTTATATAGAAGATCACCTTATTTATGACCCCATTCATAATATTTACCTACCCGAGATTGACATCTGGTGTCGCTATTTGGATGATTGCTGGTTGATTTGGAAGGGAGATTTGGAATACCTGTATGAGTTTATCCAATACATCAATGATAATAGGTGGGGCCTGCAATTCACAGGTCATCAGGACAAAAAACAGATAACCGTCCTGGATGTATTGGTTACTAAGAACCCTGATGGGACCCTAGACACTCAGGTTTTTTGCAAATTTCCACAATTTAATTCCATATTACATGCACTAGCTTTCACAATTCACGCCACAATTCACCAGGATTAAGAGGATTTTTTCTGATGCTAACCAATACGAGCATTCTAGAAGGGATATGGTACAAAGATTCAAACGTAGGGGGTACAAGCCTGGAGCCATAATCATGGTTTGCCATGAAGTATCCAGTAAGGATAGATCTGATTTGATACAATATCAGGACAAACCAACAGTTGCCTTTCCTCAGCCTAGGCTGATTACTACTTTTGGTCGCAATACTGATATGTTTTGTGAGGTTGTCCAACGCAATTGGAATATTCTTCAGTCAGATGAGAAACCTGGGCATCTTATCAGTGGGAGTTGTCGTTTTGGTTTTAGGAGTGGTAAGACTGTGGGTTCCTATCTTAATCATTATAAGCAAGGGTCTGGTGGTATCAGAGGTACTAAACAGGTCACCTTAAAGGGAGAGGGTATTATTGGTTGTTACCCATGTGGCCATTGTGTGCACTGTAACAGGATCCGCCAAATTAAAAGTTTTAGCAGTCGCAATACATCTAGGGTATATGATATTGCTTTTTTTGCCAACTGCTCATCAGATTGGGTAGTATATCTTGCCACTTGCTCCTGTTTTGCCTTTTATGTTGGCCAAACATCTAGACCACTAAAGCATAGGATCAGTCAACACTTGAGTGATATTAAACATAAAAGGGTTACCAATGCTTTATATAAACATGTTTTGTCACATCCGTCTGCCACTTTTAAGTTTACTGTTATTGATATGATTCAGGGAAGAAGGAATAATGTAATTGGCTGGCATACAATATTAAATAACAAGGAGAGTAAATGGATAATTAGATTGGGTGGATTATTTCCACCTGGAATAATGGACAGTTATGATCAGCCAATTGGATTCTGTGTTTGTTGGATTTTTGCATATAAAATTATGTCTTTGTGCAAGTTTCTTTTACACTGAGGAAGGCTATGGTTTTCATGCCGAAACCGGTCTGTCTTGCTATTATTTGAATAAAGTTATTGCTGTTTTACTCACATCACCAAGTGCTGGCTTCATTTTGGATGTTACAATTGCTTCAGCCTTGCACTGTCATACTTGCAGGGGCGTGCACATTGTAGAAAAGATGGAAGAGATGATAGAATATTTCCATGAGGGAGGGATGTTTGCTGTAGTTTTAACTCCTTAGAATGCATTGAGTAAGATTTTCAAGATGTTATCAGGTAAGAATTTGTAAAATTCCAGAATTACCCCATCCTGCCCTGGTGCCTTTTTGTCTTAAGATTTTTTTTTTGTTCCTTTAATTCTTTAAAGGAAAAGGGTTTAGCTATGTTATTAATATTGTGTTTGGATAGCTTCTTTTGAATATTATTAGCAAGAAAGTTGTCTGTACTTTTGTTATTACTTATAGATGAGTAATTAATATTCTTGTAATAGTTTTTAAAACATAGTAAGATATTTTTTAGATCTGTAACTTCGATAGTCTGATTATTTCTTTTATTTGACTTTTCTCATTTAAATATTTAGATCTAATCGCAATCTTGTGCATACTCTTGTGATTGAGTAGGATTGTAATCTGATTTTTCTAGATTTATTGATATTTTATGCTTCATGATATCCTAATATTCCTTGCTCAATTTACATATGTCAGCTAATGCATATTTGTCTTTTGATATAAGTTTTAGTTTTAGTTCATCAATTTCATTTTGTATGTTTACTAGTTTTTTATCCCACTCTTTCCTTTTGTTTATATACCAACTTTTGACTTTACCATGTAAGACTACCTTTAAAGTGTCCCATAGGATAATATCTGAAATCTCTCCATTATTATTGGCATTAGGTAAAGCTTTATTTAATCTAGAAACCATTCTTTATATCCTTGTACTGTTACTAGATAAGCAGGTAGTCTTTTTTTGAAGTTTAAAGGAGTCAGTATTAAGTGTTACATTGAAAGTGATAGCATTGTGGTCAGACATAGGGCATGATGTCAGCATTCCATTATCAGATGTATTGTGTTTTCGGAGCTGACAGAGTTTCAATTTTGGTCCGGGTCCTCTGTCTTGGAACCGGTCTACCCAATTCTGAGATCTCCTTTGCTGTAGCCAGTGAGGTCTCCAACCCTTTCCTCTCGATCTTCCAGAAGCATTTCAGACGACGATGTGGAGCGTGTGATGAGGAGACTTATACAGACACCGGCACTGGCCGAGATACTGTCCATGTTCGACCCAGAGGGACTCTGAGCTGACTAATGCCACTTCCCCTTCGATTCCTCCTCTGACCCATTCTGGGACTTCGGAGCCGGAGTGCCTGAACCAGATTGTAGTGGAATCATTGGTGCCGATACCTGCTCTGGGATCTTCGGGCCCGACTGCTCCGACTCCCTCAGTTCCATCGGAATTTGAGGAGTCTAGCAGCCAACGTTCTCCCAACGGGTCCAGTGAGAAGAGTCAGATCGGACAGCTGTCTGATCTAAATCTACCTCTTGGGGCTTCAGTGCGGATGAGCTCGGCTCTTACATCTGGCTTGAAGCCCACGGCCTTGATTCGGGGGGGGGGGTTCTGGTTCCTCTGAGGCAGGGGCTCCCTCAGATCAGGATCGGGGGGCTTTTGAGCTGATGAGAGTGCTGTCACCTCAGACTGCTCTGGTCTCAGGTCCAAGTACTCTTCCCCCTAAAGCGCCACTGTCTCAGTGCCATCACATCCATCCAAGTGTGGAGACCCAAAGCCTCAGGATGCCCCGTTGGGTAAAGCTATCTCTTTTGAAACCTTTCCAGAGTATCCCTCTGATGAAGTTCCTTGGAAGAGATTATGCAAGAGGAAGCATTTAGACTCCCTGGAGAAGTCCATCACTTCAGACACGGACTTCGATAAGTCAGAAGGATCCCTACGGTCACACACTGAGGATGTCTCCTTTGCAGACATCATAGAGATCCTTAAACAGAGAGGCGGCTGGAAGTCCACCAACCCTTCTGAGGATGAGACTGTGTACCTGGAGGCTTACGGGTCTTCCCTTCAACCTCTTGGGTGTCTCTGCCTTTTGACCAGCTCATGAATTTAGTCAATTGGAAGGCATGGGGCTCTCCGGATTCAGTGGAATCTGTTCCTAGGAGGCCATATAAGTTCATCACTTCACCTTCGGAGAAAGAATTTCTTAGGAAAGGTGCCCCGGTAGATGATATAGTGGTGGCGGCAGCCACCAAGGAAGAGTTGTCAGAAACATTCTCATTTGTCCAACCACTGAACAAGGAGTCTCGTACAGTGGACAGATACAGAAAGCGTGTGTTTTCTTCGGCGTCCTTTGCTCTTAGGTCACTGAACTACCTGAGCCATTTCACTAGGCTTCAGAGAGATCTCCTGAAGGAGCTAGGAGATACCCCCCAAGGTTCTGTAGCTACAGGGGTTTCAGATAAGGTTTCCTTCCAGCTCTCCACATTAAATTCTGTGATGAACTCTTCCATGAGGCTCATTTCTTATGCAGCCAATGGAACAAGTAGGGCAGCAGGTACAGGAATTTCCTTAAGGAGACATTCCTGGATGTACTTATGTGATTTTGCAGAACCCTTTAAATCTTCCTTTATTAATGCCCCTTTTGACGGCTCGTCCTTGTTCAGGCCAAAAGAGAGACTCTAACCAGGTGAAAGCGGGAAGGAAAGACTCTTTCTGCCATTGGAGTCCATTTCTCCCTACCTACCAGACCTTATCCCAAAGGTCAGAAGGGGGGAAAATTGTGGTTTTGTAAGTCCCAGAGAACCTTTCCAGACACAAATGGTGATTCTTCCCCCAGGAGCAGAGGGGGAAGTAACAATGGAAGACGCCAACCACATGGCAGAGGGGGTCCACAGAACTAGGGTGACAGGGACTCCTTCCTTGGTAAGTCCTTTCTGCTCTCCTGAGAGGAGGCCTGCCTGTCCATCTCTGGAGGCAGTTGGGGGTTGCTTATCATTGTACCCAAATGCCTGGCTAGAAATAACAAAAGACAAATGGGTACAAACAATCATATGCAGAGGCTGTTACATACCCTTTTCCTCATCCTCCCCCTTAAAGGCAAAATCAGTCCCAAATGTTCCACCCAGTCAAAGGGATCACGCAACCTTAGAAGTTCAAAAGTTGCTAGGAAAAAAAGAGTCATCCAAACTGTCCCTGTAGACCAAATTGGATCCTGAACTTACTCAAGGTTCTTTTTAGTTCCAAAAAAGATAGGGGACCTGAGGCCCATTCTGGATCTCAGCAGACTAAACAAGTCCATAAAGAAATCAAAAGTTCCAGATGGTAACACTGCAGTCAGTACTCCCCTCTCTGGGAAAAGATGATTGGATGTGCTCAGTAGATGTCTAGGATTGTACTGCCACATAAAAATGGATAGGCAATCCAGGAGACATTTGCGCTTTTGGCTGGGAGCCAGTCACGTCCAGTTTTGAGCTCTGCCCTTTAGTCTCACTGCAGCGCCCAGAGTGTTCACCAAATGTATGGCAGTGATTACGGCTCAATTGAGGAGTCTAGGATTCCGGGTGCTTCCGTACTTAGGCGACTGTCTCCTAACCGCCACCACCAAGCGTCTACTAACAAGAGCGAGAGACACCACTATTTATCTTTGCTCTTACCTAGGCATCACAATAAATTTTGAAAAATCTGTCTTGTTGCCATCACAGCATATCGTCTTTATAAGGGCAGACATAGATACAAGACAAATGTTGGCCAAGCTTCCTCCCGAGAGGATTCAAACATTACATCAAGTCAAAAACCTCTTGACCAAGAAAAAAGTGCAAGCGAGGATTGTTTTGAAAATATTGGGTGCCATGCTGGCAGCAATAACCTTGATACCATTAGCTCGTTTACATATGAGAATTCTTCAGTGGCTGCTGTCCACCCAGGGGTGCATGCAGGAGCTGCCCATGTCTCAATTGTCATCACAAAATCCTGCAAGAAAGATCTACGCTGGTGGCTTCACTCCACTCAGGTGACCTTAGGCCAACCGTTCGTCTTTCCACAACCAGTAGCCACGGTAACCATGGACACTTCCCAGATAGGGTGGGGAGGGCATTATCTGGAAAATACTGTCCAGGGTGTTTAGCAGGATCATGAGAACCACTTGCATGTCAATGTCCTAGAGATAATAGCGGTGCTGTTGCCGTTGCAGGTATCCAGGACTCCCTTCCACTAAGAACAATTTCAAATACAGACCGACAACATGTCAGTGGTGTGGTTCACAAGCAAACAAGGAGGAACCACATCGTATTCCCTATGTCGAGAGGCCCAAATGGTATGACAGTGGGCAGTCTCTTCCCAACATTTTCCTAACAGCAACACACATCCTGGAGAAATCCAATGTGATAGTGGACAAACTCAGCAGAGCTATTCTGTTGCCTCACGAGTGGTCCCTAAAATCAGAGATAGCTGTGATCTCTCTGCCACTTCCATGAATACCAAGTGCAGCAGATAATTTGTCCTGATCCCCTCCTGGGGGAGTCACCAAGGGACTCACTCATACACGATTGGCCCCCAGTTCTCCTCTATGCCTTTCCCCCATTTCCCTTGATCCCCAGTCTTTCAGAAAGCCAGCATGTTGGGAAACAGTCTGATACTCATTGCTTCTTACTGGCCTCGTCTGGTTTGGCTTCCCTTTCTATGGCCCCATCTCCAGGAGGAGCCATGGATTCTGGACCCAGTTCCAGACCTCCTGACTCATCCTTTAGGGACGCTCCATCCATCAATTCAAACCCTCAAGTTGACAGCTTGGCTGCTGCAGTTCCACACGTAGCTAGGTTTACTGATATTTCCTGCAGTGAAACATGTTCTGATTTTTGTCTCATAAGGTTTCAACTAGAAAATTATATTCTAGTAAATGGAAAAGATTTTTCCATTGGGCTTTTAACAACCACACTGATCCTATAACTGTGCCTATAATGGCTGTATTAGACTTTCTGGCTAAGCTTTTTTAATGAAGGTGCAGCTGCGGCTACTATTCGAGTTCAATTAGCTGCTATATCAAACTATCATATCGGAGAAATGGGACTAAAAATCATGTCCCACAGACTTTGCAAAGCTTTCTTGAAAGGTACATTCTTACTGAGGCCCCCGGTAAAATAACCACCAGCACCATGGGAACTTTTTTTTTTCTCAAATAACACTCTCTAAATGACCTTTCCTATTTTCTGTATAATCATTGGAATCAAATCTTTTCTTTCCTCAAGAATTAGCTGATACTTAGCATGATAACATCATTTCCTTGTATTATGTGTGATATGATCAGGAAAAAAAAATTTTTCAATGATATTGTGATGTCCTTACTGTGTCTCTGTGTTCACATATGGAGCTTATCTCCTCGGGCCTCCACTGAAAATGGACTTACAATCCAGCTGGACTAGCCCGGTTAACAAATGTAAAATAAATAAATAAAATAAAATAAACTTTGTTTTATCCGCTTTGCTCCTTCCTCCCTTTGAACCGGCATCATCCTGTGACCCAAAGTTTTTAACGTGGATGATGACCTTTTTTGGTCTGCTAGATGGGGTGTCAGAACTTCAGGCATTGTCAGTATGTCCCCCAGACATGACTTTTCACAAAGATAGAGTTTCCCTGTGAATCAACCCTTCATTTCTTCCAAAAGTATGGTCCAAAGCTAATTTAAATCAATCCATTGACTTATCAGTCTTTTTCCCAAGCTATGGCAACAGAGCTGAGTACAAATTACACCAGTTAGACGTACATAGACAGTTACATTTCTATCTGCTAGAACAAAGGTTTTCAGGAAAATGGGACAGCTATTTGTATCTTTTTCAGATAAAAAGAAAGGGGCCCCCTATCAAAGGTCACACTTTCCAAATGGCTTACAGACTGTAACTTTCACACACAGATCTCAGAACAGAGAGCTACCAGGAAAGGTGAAAGGGCACTCTACAAGAGCTATAGCAACCTCATCTGCCTTTCAGGTGAGACTGTCTATGGATTCCATTTGTACAGCAGCAACATGGGGAAAGCATCATACCTTCATCACTCATTAGAAAGTCGATTTGGCCTCCAGGAACAGGGCCTCTTTTGGGTCCACTGTTCGGAAGAGTTTTTTCCCTTGAGCCAACCAAGAAAGATGGTGCTTGGGACACTGTCCTAACCAGCAAAGAATGGAGGCGAGATAGGACAACATAACATAAAGAAGTTATGTACTCATCATAACGTTCCATGTTTGTTGTCCATTTCTCCTTCATTCTTGCATCCCACCCTCCTTCCCCCAGCCTTCACTTCTGGAAGATCGAGTGTTTTTTTGCTAATTGGAACTTGATGTTCTCTGAATCTCAATTTGTGGACATTGGCTATACCATCTGCAAACAATATCTGGGTAATCTTCCCTGAACATGATGGGATAGGGTATAGCCATGAGCTGGTGGAAGTCCTCGAACTTTTGTATAGGCCGAGTCAGAACCAATTATCTGTTCTGAACCCAACCAGCAAGAAATGAAGGCGAGATGGACAACAGACATGGACCGTTATGGTGAGTACATAACTTCTTTTTTTGGCCAGTAAAGAACCGGTTACAAAGACTTTGTCTATGTTGGTCTGTGTGCCAAATCAGCAGGAGTAGTGCGAATACTCTAGGTAGGATAATATTTTTATACCGTCATTGTCAATTAGGTTTCTGTCTTTTATGTAGTTGTTCAAATGATTGGCAACAGGGGACATCTTGAAGGGCTTAGAAGTTGTGGTATCACTGGAGGACAAGATACAATTAAAATCGCCTGTTAATAGTAACTCACCTTTAGACTTTAATGTTATGGTGTCTAAATGTTTTTTCACAGTTTTAGTCCCAATACCCAGTATCCAGTAGGTGGCTGCAAAAGTGTACATCTTTTTATCTAGTGTTAGTATGACTAAAGTAAGCATACCATCATTGCTGGAGTATGATTGAGCTATTTCTGGAATTCTCATTGATTTTCTGTACAAAATTAGGACACCTCTTCTTTTGTGGTTGTAGTTTGAACTTACCAAAATCTTATAATACTTGAAGGTTAATTTGTTTAGATCTTCTGCTACTAAGTGGGATTGCTGAATGAATGCAAAATCTGCTTTATGTAGCATTAAATATTTGTTGACACTACACCTTTTCATGGGATAGTTTTACCTACTGACATTAATAGATATAATGTTAAATATTATCATTTGATGGAGACTGCTATTCTAAGTAAAACTGAAAAGTGCTTTCCTTGATTCATTATGATTAATACATTCTTTAAAACTGTTATGGACAATATAAAAACTCAAAAATTGAAAATAAAACTATATATTTTAATAACCTTCTGCATGGATATACTATATCCAGGCTTACTACATGGGTTCATAGGCTGGTACTGGGCTATCTGCCCGAAGGCATATATTAGCCCAGCCATGTTTTGCGGTATTCACCGCCCCTTTAGTAGTTCCCTAGACCCTTGTACTAGCAGCTAGTACTCTTGGCCCCTATCTAGTAGTGCTGTTGATGTGATCCCCGGTGTGAACTTTCTGTTACCCATCCACTCATCAAGGTTCCTCTTGAAGAGTAATAGTGAGGGGCTCTCTCTTATGTAGATCGGGACCCTGTTCCATAGTAAGGGAAGTCTCTGCGAAGGGAATCTATCCCTCCAGCATGTTCTATTCATTGTTGTGTTGAGGTTTATATCCCTAGATAGCTAGTAGCTCGAGTAGATTTGGTTTTGCTAAGATGGAGCATGTTCAACAGTTCTGGGTTGGACATGGCTCTGTACGTTAGACAGAGATCGCCTCTGAGAAAGCGGTATGCAACAGAGAACAGTCGTAGCTTTTTCAATCGTGCTGCATAGGGCAACTGTTTGAGGCCAGTAATCCTCTTGGTTAGGTACCTCTGTGGTCTCTCCAGCTGCTGGAGATGTCTAGCCAGGTACATTCCAATTGGTGCATTGTACTCAATAATGGGTCTGATGAGGGAAGAGTAGAGGGGCACCCTTAGATCTTGATGCGAACCCTTTCGTGATCAGATGGGTCACATCTCTCATAGAAGCCAAAAACTAACCCTCTCATGACATCTAGTGGGAATTCCTAGCTACTGCAGGTTAATAGCAAGCAGAAGGGAAACTGCATGTACATTAAAAACATACAAAAGGAAAAATTCAATTTAATATATTATGTATGCATGAACTAAGCACATGAAGTTGTATACAATTTCTTAAAATTCTTTTTATCTAAGCAGACTAAGATAAATTGATTAATCTTAATAATTGTTTGTCACTTTGAGTAAATACAGGACTGTAATGTCATTAAAGCAAACAGGAAAAAGGATGCATATAAAACTGTCACTGTCAGAAACATATTTGTAGTTCTTATTTAAATATAAATGTAATTCAGATTAAATAAATCACTATTTACATTAAAACGTATGATAAAAAATAATTGCTAAGTGAATGAAAACACAGTTCAAACAATCATTCTTGAATCAGGCTGTTCAGTGAAGAGAAACAGGTTCATAGGTCATGTCTACTTATTGAAAGAGCACAGATTGTTTCTCATGAATCTGTGAGCTAACTAAAGCCTTTAGAACCTTGAGCTTCTCACAAAAGTTGTCAAAATTCCATCAAAAAAAGTAAGTAGGCAGGAATTTTCTAGTGAAGTGAAGCTTGTAAGCATAACTTGTAAAATGATGAATATTTAAAATAAAGGCTCTAAATTACCAACCATACACAGCTATAAGATATATTAGCTAAATGGAGCACATTGCAGAAGCTCAGTTTAGTAAATGTATGTATAATAATAAATGTCACCACTTTCTTTTTAATTACTTAACAGTAGCACAGTAAGCATTTTTCTCTCCTGCAGTGATTAAATACTGTGACACTAGGACTAAAACAGAAAGGGAAGGCACATACATGAAGAAATAAGTATAGGATATAAAAGAAATATATATCTTCTTCTTCTTTCGGCTTTTTCCCGGTTAGGGGTCGCCACAGCGGATCACCTGTCCGCTCATGATTGGCACTGGAGTTTTACAGTGTCGAGTTGCCAGCCCGGCGCCCAACCTTCCACGGAAGACAAACACACACACACACACACACACACACACACACACACACACACACACACACACACACACACACACCTAGGGCCAATTTTATTGTGTCCAATCCACCTACAGCATGTCTTTGGGATGTGGGAGAAAAACGGAGCACCCGGAGGAAACCCACGCAACCACAGGGAGGGCATGCAGACTCTGCACAGAAGGCTCCCCAGCCGAGGATCGAACCGGAGAACCTCTTGCTGTGAGGCGACAAATATATGAAATGAGTAAGTGATTTTATACCATTTCAGTAGTGCAATGCCATGTATATAAAGAGATAAAAGTATAAAATAGTAATTTGCAGTTGGATAAGATTTTGATTTACTGGAATTTTGAATAATATATATTATCTGTTCATAGGTTGGTACTAGGTTATCGTCCCTAGGGCCTATACAAGCCTAGCCATAACAATTCCCTGGCTATTTCTTCCCACACTATTTACTTTCGTGGACCCATGTTAAGTTAGCATTGTTGTGGGAAAGATAATAGGAGAGAAAAAAGTTACATTACCTTCTGTGTATGATTCCACATTATTTGGAAGGGAGAAAACACTCTGGGTTTCTTTTTTTATTTAATAGTCCACTCATTTTTTGAAGCTTGCCTTTTTAAGTTCATTGAAGAATCCATGGGTTCAGGTTGAATTAAAAGGTTCTTTTTTTGGACAAATGTGGATGCTTCTTTGAGAGAGTCAAAAGTTTTCTTTCCTTCTGACAGGGATAGTCTTATTCTTGCTGGGAATATGAGTTGTGCTTTGATTCCTTCCTTTTTAATGATTTTATTAGAGGGACACATGCTCTTCTATTGGACATTACAATGGGTGAAAAGTCGCAGTCAAACCTGATAGTTTGGTCACCAATTTTTAATGAAGCAAGGGACCAGGCAATTCTTAAAACATGGTATTTGTCTTGAGTGGAGATAAAATCTTAAAATATTAGATCTTGGATGGATATTTTTACTGGATACAGAAGTTGTAGTTAAAAATCTGTGTGCCCTGTCAATCCCGAAGGATAGTGCTTCAGGTAGGTTTAGATATTAGGAATCCAAGAAGTCAGGAAATGAATTATATTGTCCCCCTCCATCTGCTCTGGGATGCCATAGATTCTTATGTTGTTTCTCCTGGTTCTGTTCTCAGTGTCATCTATCTTTTTAATGAGTCTGGTGTTTTCTTGAAGAAGAAAGTCTATGTTTTCTCTCTTTTTGTTAACCTGTAGTCTATATCTCTTACAGAATCTTCCAAAGCAGCAATCTGGGCAGTTTGTTGTTTAAAGATTTCATTTAATAAGGTTATTTGTTTGGTGGTATCTTCTTTTATATTGTCCACTTTGTTTAATTTGTCTATTTTACCCACCAAATCTTGAACTGTAGTAAGGATTGCCTGTATTTCTTTCTTCATTAGAGTTACTTGCTGAGAAAATTTGGAGCTGCTCATCTTCCTTTGTGAATGTGGTTTCAATGTCCCTTCTATTTGAATGTTTGACAGGAAAATATGAAAATTTTAGCTTAAAAATTACACCAACTTGTAGCTTACGACTTCCAGAATCTGATTTTAGTAGTTTCAGGTCTTTGTTGGTGAAATTAAATAAAACATCCTGTCAGGAAAAAATGAAGACTGCAGAGCTCAAGAACTCTGCTGCTTTTAGCTTGTCATCCAAGCCACGCCCCTGGTTATTGGTATTTCTCATGGCTTGAGGAAAGGTGTTCCAAATTTTTGCAACATAGTTTGAGTACAGTGAATCACCTGCAGTTTTCAGTTTGATAAATTATTGTATGAGCCATGGCTAGTTAATTGTAGATTAGAAGTTGTGGGAGTTCTAGCCAAGAGAGTTTTTCTTAAGGATAAGGCAGTGGTGTGTTGTGGGTTTGGAGTCTATAGCAAATTTTGTGATTTTGTTGCAACATATTTCTAGTTTGTCTGTTAGAAGGTGAGTTCTAGCTACGGCAGTCTTGGTGCTGTCTATTAGGAATTTCTGTTTCTGTATAATGTATCCATTTTTTGTGTATCTTAATTATTTCTGAGATATGCAAGTCAAACCTGAGCTTGTTGTCAGTTATGACACCCAATAGTTTAGTTTGTGATTCAGGGTAAATTTTTGTGTTATTGCTAGCAGTGATGTAAAAAGTGGGTGGGGGTAACTGTCTGGAGGGCTGGAAGATCATGAGTTTGGTTTTATTTGGGTTCTGTATTATTTGTGAATTGGTTAGCCAAGTTTCAGTTTCAGTGAATGCTGTTTGTGTAGTGTCTTGAAGCTGGTGCATTGTAGGTGTCTGCATATTGGATGGTGGAAGCTAGGGGAGAAGCGTTGTAAAGGTCATTTGTAAAAATGCTGAAAAGTAGAGAGCCAAGGATGAATGGGGAGAGGTCCTGTTGCCATCTAACTGCTTGTTGGCTGCCTGTTAAGTAATGTTGAAAGCATGTGATAGAGAAAGGGCTAATACATAGGTTAGTGAGAGTGGTCAAGAGCTTAGGGTGTGAAACTGTATCAAAGGCTTTAGACACATCTAAAAAGACTGAGGAAACTATTTTGCCTTCATTTCTGATATGATTAATGGTTTTGGTGAAACTAAGAGTGTTAGTAGTACTATGGTGGTGTCTGAAACCATGTTGTGATTTTGCAAGAAGTGTTTTTTGGTGAGGTGTTGAATATGTTGGCAATTGATACATCTTTCAAGTAGCTTGGGCAAAAGAGACAGGATAGCTATGAGCCTATAGTTTGTGAGCTCAATTGACATTCCGAACACCTTTGTATAGGGGTATTATGTATGAAATTTTTCAGATGGTTGGGACATATTGCTTGGTTATTTATCTATTAATAAGTATTGATATGGGGAATGCTATGGCTTCTGCTGCTAATTTGAGGTATTCTCCTGGGAGCTTATCTGCCGCTAATGAGGTTGGTTTTATTTTCTTTAAGAGTTTTTCTGTAGTCTTTGTGGGGATGGTTTGAAATGACAATGTGTTTTCATTGTTATTTGTTGTCTTGAGTGTTGGTGATGGGTTGGGTTGGCTATTTTTGGTTAGGGTCAGAATGCTTTCTGTGTGTTAAATTGTTCTGCAATACTGCAAGAACTGTCTGGCAAGTTTGGGGGAGGAGATTGAGGTTTGACCTGGTTGGAGTATGTTTTTAATTGTGCTCCAGACTTTTTGTGGGTTTCTTTGATGTTTCCATTATAGGTTTGCGTAGTAGTTTATCTAGTTTAATTTGATGTTTGGCTTTATTCCTAATTTGCTGGTTTTGTTAGTGTTCTATGTTTGCCAGGTTTTTCCCTTTCTTTTATCAGGGTTAGAGTTTCATTTGTTACCTATGCGGTATATTTTGCCTTGACTTGGACTTAATTGATATGCATTTCAAGTTAGCCATACTACCGAAATAAGAAAAAATAAATAAGTATTACATATAATACCCTCATACATTTGTAAATAATATGGTACTGAAAATCTGTTATATCTAGTGAACTGCTTACTCTTAGATATAAATGTAAGATAATTGAGATTGTTAACTGTAAACTTTCTAACAAGAATAGTCATGTTGAGTTGTTTGGGTATCACTTCACTTTTGGATTTCTATCAAGAATAGTAAACACCAAAAAAAAATGAATTTGTCAACTAATATACATGCAGTGTGTTCTTCCCTCCTGCCCCCACCCCATGAAGTTTAAACTCCTGGTTTGAATAGTAATCCTATTCAAACACTACCACCACCCCACAAACAAGTATCTAGCATCACTCTACTACTTCTAAAGTTATGCCATATAAAAGGTCTGACTTATTTAACAAAATTAAAAGGAGTTAATATATACATAATATTAAGATTATAAACACTCATTTGTGTGCTATAAAACTTATAAACTGTAAAGTATAGCAGATCTTGTAGTCATTTGGTTATATTCTATTTATAAGAGCCTATGTAGTATTATAATAAATCCAATAATTTCTTTCAGTTCTGAGAAAAGAGATTAATACAAATAAAAGACAATGCATATAACATTGTTTATAACAATCATGCTATATTACTAATATGCTATTATATATTATTGATAATGTGACTAGTTAACTATTTAAACTGAATGCTGACTAGAAGACTGTACATGCTTAGATATTATGGCAGACACATATGATATTTCATAAATAAATAAACTTCTCTAAAATAATCTTTGTGAGGACTTGCATATACAATTATCTTTCAAAACATAACTTTTCTGTCAGTAGGATATCATATTCACTAGAACATACTATGAGATATAGTGAAAGAGTAACTGTGATGTCTAAAATGACTAATATGTTCCCAGAATTATATTTGTACTGAGGGGGATAACATATGGTAGGCAACATACCCGCTACAGTCTTTTTATGAGACACATAGATTCCCAGCTTATCAAAATGACCGTGTAATTTTGTCTGACTTTGTGGAAAACATGCTGTTACTTTCATATTAGTCCCTCCTTTACTTTGTCAGACTTTCAATTAACTTTCGAAGCATGAGCTTCTAATATCGCCATGTATTTGAGCTCCACACTTCCTGCTCAAAAAGCACATTCACACAGAAACCAACACAGATCATCACCACAACCACTGTCATAAACATATACATATCTGTTGCCCACATATGCAGAACAAGTCAACCAAGCAAGGGGCTGACATCAACAGACATAAACAAGATCACCATCCCTTCTTTAAATTAAGAGAATAGAATGTAATTTTAATAATATAATATCTTAGGATAAAAGTTGAATTGAAGAAATTAATTCTCTATTGTGTATGGTGCCATAGTACTATAAAACGTATTATATAACTTAGAGAGAAATCACAGTTTTATAAGTGTTAAAAATAGTAATTTTGAGGTAAATGGTAACAGTGCAAATTAATTAACCTCTTCTTAATATTTTACATTTAATTTGTATGTTAAAATCGAGCATAAAAAAAGAAGTTATATGCTCACCATAACATTCCATCTGTGTTGTCTGCTTCAGTCTTCATCATACCTGTGAGTTTTGAACCGACTAGGTCGTTAGCAAGCTAAAGCTCCTCCTATCCTACCCATACTGCCTCGCTCCTCCCAGATACCTCAGATTGAGTTTGCTGTTAATTTTCTCAATGTAGAGAGAGAGAGAAAATATATATACACACGCGCGTGTGTGTGTGTGTGTGTGTGTGTGTGTGTGTGTGTGTGTGTGTGTGTGTGTGTGTGTGTGTGTGTGTGTGTTTTTTATTTTAAGAAAGAACTGAGAGATCTAGAAAAAAGGTTTGTAGCAAGGGGGTATGATAAAAAGGAAGTAACTGATAAGTTAGTTGAAGTAATACAAAGAAGAAGGAATTAATTAATTTCCTCAGATCCACCTGCATGTGGAATAAGGTAGATGAGTTTAGGTGCAGGATACCTGTAACATAGTCTAAGGACTCTAAAGGTGCAGCTGACATTATTAAAAAAACATTGGGGAGTCATGACCACAAGTACAGAGTTGAAAGCTATAATAGGTGAATGTCCTAGCATAGTGTATGAGAAAAATAAATCTTTAGGTCAGCTGCTATGTTACCCCAAGTGTCTTATAGGGTATGATAGCAGGAAACAACATAATTCTTATAAAAATAATGCCAGACCTTGTTATAATTGCAGTTTTTGCAGTTATATAGATCAAGTGGAAACAACGACATGATTCTTATAAAAATAATACCAGACCTTGTTATAACTGCAGTTTTTGCAGATCAAGCGGGTGAATTTTTTTCACCCAGACCAGAACAGGGTCTATAAATTTTCAGTGGAGGCAAATTGTAACAGCAGTCATGTGGTTTACCTAGCAGTGTGTAAAACCTGCATTAAATTTTATGTAGATAAAATGGACAGAAGGCTGAAAGAAAGGGTAAGAGAACATCTGAATGATATAAGAAACACTATGGTTAGGAATGCATTAACTAAACATTTAGCAGACACATCCCCAGAGCATGCATTTAAGTTTTAAGTTATAGATATTGTGTAGGAAAGTCTCAGGGGAGATGATATTAGAAATGAAACAGAGTGTTGGAAAGCAAATGGATTATTAGACTAAGAGCAGATACAGGGTCAAGACTTAATGATAAAGTACCATTGAAACCAATGTTGAAAGCACGTCCTCTCTTTAAATAAGAAGGGAGTTTTAATAAACTCCCTTTTAACCCCCCACCTTTTATACACAATCACTTTTTTATACATGTTTACTATTAGTACTGCATATATTTGAAATGTTATCTCTCTAAGAGTTTCACTAGGATGTCATATGATTATTTCACTTTGTTATTTAATGGGCATTGAGTTAGATTTTATGCATCTGATGAGTTGTAATACTGCGAAAGAGCTTATGCCTTTGCCTGTGCCGGTTTCCTAAATATACTGTTGCTGGTTTTATGACAGCCTGGTTTTGCTTCATCTTACTTTTCCATATGAGAAATACAATCCTGCAACTGTCAAGCAATGGTAGCTTTGACAATGGCTTTCACTTTTTTAGAATCTGAGAAGGCCACAGACAGTTGGTCAGATTTTCTGAAACTTTTCATTCTATCTAGGTAAAAACGCAACTGTCTATGAATGTCTAAAAGGTGCAACATATATTCTCCCCTATTTTGAAAAATTGGAAAGAACACAGGGATGTTAATGGATTAATTAATGGCATTTACTGAAGCAACTGTCGGTAAGAAAGAGGGATTAGTACGTAAAGTAACTGTCTTTATAAAAAAATAAGAGGGAGATTTGGAAGATAAGACTTGAAGCTCCGACACCCTTGTGGCAGAAGTAATGGCTACAAAGAAAGCTATTTTCCAAGGCAAAAATTTTAAATCTACCTTTGCAGCGGGTTCTAAAGGAGGTAAGGTCAGAGCTTGGAGAATCAACGTGAGATCCCTCGGCAGGGTAGAATCTTTGGTAGGGGGACGAAGAAGAAACATGCCTTTGAGAAAAACTTTGCAAAGCTTAGAAGAAGCTAAGGATGCAGCATGTTCTCCAATATGGAAATTAGAAATGGCTGCTAACTGAACTTTGACAGTAGAAAAACTGGCTCCCGAATAAAACAGGCCAGCTAGGAAGTCCAAGACTGTCGAAGTGGGTGCCATAAGTGGGTCAATGTGATGCTGCTGGACCCAAATGGAAAACCTTTTCCACTTACTTTTTTTAAAAAGCCTGGATTGTCTAGCCATCATCGGAATTGCAGAAACCATGCGGTTAATTTCAGGTTATGAAGATGTGGATGGAGTTGCCCTGAGGAGTGAGATAGAAGATCTGGAAAGGGTTCCAGAGTCCATGGAGGGCAAATCAGATGAGACTACAGGAAGGTGAACCAGACTTGTCGAGGCCAAAAGGGAGCGATGAAGATTATTTTGCTCTTCAATCTGCATGCTTTCTGAAGAAATTTGAGAATCAGAGGAACAGGTGGGAACGTATAAAGTAGACCGAGAGGCCAAGCATGGGCTAGAGCATCTCTTAGTGACTGTCCCTGTGGAGGGATCAGGGCAAAGTACCTACCGCATTTGTTGTTGGGAGAAGAAGCAAATAGGATGTTCATCGTGTTTCACTGTTGCAGTCATCACTGTAGGGTTCTTCCTGCCGGCAGGCAGCCCTCGGTCGGCCAGAATCCCAATGTCTGGGTCCGGCGTCGGCTGTGAACTCATCCTCCCCGATGTCAGAGCGACAGGGGTATAAATCTCCCAGCCGATGCCATGTTCTCCAGTCTTTCTTGCCGCGTGGTGAAAGCAGTTCGCAAGTGCCGGTCGGCTGTCTCCTGTTATTTTTGGTGCTTCAATCAGAAGACCTTCTTCTTTTCAAAGCTAAGTACCCCGTTGGGGAAACTTTTTTCTTGCTCCAGTCCGATGTCAGAAAAAGTTAATAATTGTATTTCATGTGGGAAGCAAATACCTCATAAGGATTTTCATTCTTACTCTATTCCTTACCTAGGGCCTGACCATGACGTAGCTAGTTGTCAGTTTTGTGCTAAATTTAATCAACGTACTATTAAACGGAGATACGATTTTGCATTTCATTACTTTGGACGGCGATTTAATTATAACATGTCGTCGGACACGCTTCCGACTACCGGAGTTCATAAAAGGCGCAAGGATAAGGATAGGCCTCCGAGGTCCAAATCAGATGACAGTTCACAATTAGAGCCAGCTACCGGTTCGGCCGTCATCAGTGAGGCACTTTCACAGCCCGTCATCGACCATTTTAGAACCGCTTGCCGATACGGACTCCCACGAGGAGCCGACTAGGCCTTCGGATAGTCAAGGTGCAGGACCTTCGGATAATGCTCCCTCAGATGGGACCGGAGCCGCTGTGCAGGTACCGGCTTCCGAAGGAGTTTTCAGGCCTACGCAGCTTCAAGTAAAGGCAAAGGCAAAGACTCCTTCTAAATCAAGGACTCAAGCCCAGGCTTCTTCTGATCCAGGACCTAAATTTCAAAAACAAATGCTTAAAATGGCAGAGGACTTACTAACTATGATTAGGGGTGCCCATCCCCCTCCAGACAAAAGGCCAAGACAAGAGTTGGATTATGAATCCTCTGATCAAGTATCTATCTCTTCCGTCTCATCCTCTGAACAGGATTATTCTTTTCCTCCTTATGAGGATTATGATGCTGAAGAATCCATTCCCTCAGCTTCTCCTCCTGAAGATTACTCTTTTGGGGAAACGTTACATGATATGAGGGAACATTTCCACTGGGAAGGCCAGGAGTACTCAGAATCTAAGAGAAGGCTTAGGGATTTCCTTCTTCTTCCCCAACACAGACCCCTTGCTATTCCTCCTATTTTGGATATTGTGGATGATGTCTTCAGTGAATCTAGTTTAACCCCTGACTCTTTTCCTCCGGCCCCTGCTAAGCCTGACAGATATTACAGGGTTCCTGACACTCACAAATTTCTGTTTAAAATTCCTACTGCTGATTCAGAAACCATTTCTCAGGGTCCTAAGGGTGTTAAGACCGCCACTGCTAAGAACCCCATTCTGTCAGAGAAGGATTCCAGAGCTTTGGAGAGATGGGGCAAAAAAGTGTACACTTCTGCTACTTTATCTATTAGAGCTTTAAATTGTCAATTTCATATGTTGAAATATCAGCAGTACCTTCTGTCTGTTATGAAACAAAAAATGTCTACCTTTTCTGCATGTGCAGACAATAAAGAATTACAAGATTTAATGCATGCTACTGAGCAGGTGGGGAAACATACTTTACACTGTGGTTTTGATGCTCTAGAGGCCTCCTGCAGGGTGGCTGCCACTGGCACGGTCATTAGAAGGCATGCTTGGTTAAAGGAACAAAATTTGCCTAACCAAGTAAAAGCAAAATTACTGGATGCTCCTGTTCAACATGATGTTTTATTTGGGTCTAAGGCTGAAAAGGTTATAAAGAAAATGGAGGATAAAGCAAAATCCATGCAGACGGTTAAGGATTTCTTGCAAGTTCAGCCTCCTAGATTCAGCAGAAATTGGCCAGCTAAGAATTGGTCCTTTCCCAGCTCAGACAGGCCTCAGAGGGGCAGATATAGGTGCCCCAGAGGGAGGGCCCAAGCTCAGGCCTTGACAGTGGAGTACTTCCACCCCCAGGGGTGGAGAGGCTAGGTCTCAGCCTTATAGGAAACAGGCTCAATGACTATCCCTGCATGGCTCCAGCATCCTCTCTCTTGGAAGCCCCTCTTGGAGGAAAACTTTCCCTTTTTCACCGAAATTGGACTTGCATTACCCAAGACAAGTGGGTTCTGGATGTAGTTTTAAGAGGTTACAGATTCCACTTCCACACCTTGCCAAAACCAAACGGATGGTCAGACCTTCCAAAAAATCAATGGGCAGAGGCATTAAAACAGGTGAGGTCCCTCATGGCTGTGAGGGCCATAGAACTGGTTCCAAATTCAGAGACGGGACAAGGCTTTTATTCCAGACTCTTTCTAGTTCCCAGAAAGGAAAATTCTTGGAGACCCATCCTGGATCTGTCAGTCTTAAGTACTTTCCTGGAGATACCAAAGTTCAAGATGCTTACTCTGCAGCAGCTCCTACCAATGTTGAGCAAAAATGCATGGATGGTGACATTGGACTTAAAGGAGGCTTACCTGCACATTCCTATCAGACAGGAGTGCAGAAGATATCTCAGATTCAAGGTAGGCTCAAAGCATTACCAATTCTCTGCGTTGCCCTTTGGCTTATCTACTGCACCCAGGGTCTTTACCAAGTGCCTGGCACCAGTGGTAGCTTACTGCAGACTCAAGGGAATTCAGATTTACCCTTATCTGGACGACTGCCTTATTCAAGCAGACAGAAAGGACATATTACTCCAGCACCTGGAATTTGTTCAGAATCTACTCAAGTGCCTGGGATTCACTATGAACGTAAAAAGTCAAAGTTGATACCCACTCAACAGATAACTTTCCTGGGTGCTCTTTTAAGCACTACAACCCAGATGGCATTCCTGACTCCAGAAAAACAACTGCAGTTGGCTTCAACTTTCAAGAGCCGGGCGTTAATGTCTCAGCTAACTGCAAGAAAATTTCTGCAGGCTTTGGGTTACATGGCCTCCTGCATCCTACTCATACCACATGCAAGATTGCATATGAGGAAGATGCAATGGTACCTGAAAAACGTTTGGTCCCAGCATTGTCACAGTCTGGAAACAGTGATTGCTGTCTTACCTTGCTTACAAAAGGAATTTCATTGGTGGGCCACGGCATGTCTTCAAAACAAAGGGAAAACCTTCAGTCTACCTCCAGCCAACCGAGTGCTAACCACGGATGCCACAGATTATGCATGGGGAGCCCACTTGCAGGGGAAAGGCCTGCAAGGTTTTTGGACAGAGGATCAGAAGCATCTACATATCAATTTAAAAGAGATGTTAGCTGTACAGAATGCCCTCATGGCCTTCAGGGATCTTTTAGAGCCAGGGCAGCTACTGATAAGGACAGACAACACCACAGTGATGTGGTACATAAACAAGCAGAGGGGATCACACTCCTACCCCCTTTGCAGACTAGCCATGACTATGGAACACAGCACTGGCTTCCAAGGTGGATCTACAAGCTCAATTCCTGCCAGGAAAAGAAAACACTCTGGCAGACAGTCTGAGCAGGAATCTGTCAGACCCACACCCAAATATTCAAGATGATTACAGAAGCCTGGGGCTACCCGGACATAGATCTATTTGCATCTCCCCACAACTACCAGTTACAGACTTTTTGCACAAGGACATATCACAAGCTAGCATGGAAAGCGGATGCTCTCTCTTTCATTTGGAGGAACCTTTCGGGGTATGCCTTCCCTCCACTGCCTCTTCTACCAAGAGTGTTATTAAAACTAAAACAGGACAAACCAAAGATGATGTTATTGGCCCCAAATTGGCCTTGACAATTTTGGTACTCAACACTGATAAATCTTTCCCAGGAACCTCCTTGGATTCTACCACAGATTCCAAATCTTTTGTCTCAACACCAGGGCCAGGTCCTGCACTCTCATATCAAAACTCTCAGCCTGGCAGCCTGGCATATTCAGGATCTATAATTCATCCACCCCTTACCAAACAGGTTATGGATGTTATCTTAGAAGCCAGAAGGCCTAGCACTAGGAAATCTTATGCAGGAAAATGGAAGAGATTTTGCACCTGGATGCAGGCTCAGGAATTGGATCTTCTCATTCCAAATATTCCATTGATTTTACAGTACCTAACAGATATGTTGCATAAGGGCTTATCCTTTTCTTCCATAAAAATACATGCCTCGGCTATCTCTGCACATTATAACACAGATCCACCTATTTTTTTCACATCCACTTCTCAAACAATATCTCAGAGGGGCAAAGAATTTAAGGCCCCCAAGGACTCTACCCATTCCTGCTTGGGACCTCAATTATGTACTGGAAAAGCTTACTCTGCCACCTTTTGAGCCTGCTAACACATCTGATATAAAGTACCTATCATGGAAAACTGTCATCCTACTGGCTTTAACTTCAGCCAGGAGAGTCTCGGAGTTACAAGCGCTCATGGCTGTGGAACCTTACATTATTTTTCATCAAGACAGGGTTTCTTTGAGAACTAACCCTACTTTCATGCCTAAAGTAGTATCTAAAGTGGCTTTAAACCAAACTATTCACCTGCCAACTTTTTTCCCTAATCCGCAAAATAAGGGGGAGAGGATCTTGCATTCTTTGGACGTACATAGGCAGCTTTGTTTTTACCTGGACAGAACCAAGGAAATCAGGAAAACAGACTGTTTGTTTCTTATGCAGCTAATTCTCAAAGCTATTTCAAAACAGACCATTTCTAAATGGATTGCTCATGGAATCAGATTTTGTTACTCTCATCATGGAAAGCAAATCCCTGGAAAAATTAGGACTCACTCTACCAGAGCTGCTGCTACTTCAGCTGCCTTTCTCAGGGGAGTCCCTACCAAAGATATTTTGGAAGCTGCAACTTGGAGTTCAGTGCATACTTTCTCTAAACACTATAATCTCCCTCTTTACTCTAAATCTAGGGCAGGCTTTGCCTCTGCAGTCTTGCAAGGTGTTCTAGCCGCCCCTTCTGCTCTATAACCACCACCCTTTTTCTCAGCTTTGGGATTCAACCCTACAGTGATGACTGCAACAGTGAAACACGATGAACATAGTACAGTTGTGTACACTTACCATAAATGTAGATGTTCGAGTGTCTTCACTGTTGCAGTCTGGGTTACCCTCCCTCCTGTCACCTCTTATACTCTTTTTGGTGTGGTTATCTGCTTTACCCTTCTTCTGAGGTGTATTTGCTACAGGGTATGGGTTTTGTTGTATGTTACACCCTTGTGGTATTTTGTTTTACTTTTAGCCTTTTATTTTTGGGCACCTGACATCTGGGGCAAGAAAAACTGGAGAACATGGCATCGGCTGGGAGCTTTTTACCCCTGTCGCTCTGACGTCGGGGAGGATGAGTTCACAGCCGACGCCGAACCCAGACTTTGGGATTCTGGCCGACCGAGGGCTGCCTGCCGGCAGGAAGAACCCTACAGTGATGACTGCAACAGTGAAGACACTCGAACATCTACATTTATGGTAAGTGTACATAACTGTACTTTGCAGCAAGCTTGACCTCATTTGAGGAAAATTGTGTTTGCCACTGTCTGATTCGTAGACCACTCGGACATCAGTAAGATTCTGCTGAGTCTGTCCATCAGATGTTGTGCTCCCCTGGAAAGTGCATTGCAACGTGAAAGTGGTTGGCAGAGAGAGCCTATTGCCACACTCTCATTGCTTCTCAACAAAGGGGGGTAGGACCTGGTTCCACCTTGTTTGTCAATATACCACTCAGCCAACATGTTGCCGGTTTGAATAGCAGTTGTCCCTGGCTAGAGAAGGGAGTGACGTGCTTGCAATGCTAGAAGCACTGCCCTTATCTCTAGGACATTGATATGCAGATTGGTCTCCTGGTGAGTCCATGTACCTTGAACTGTATGTCCCAGGTAATGCCTTCCCCACCCCAACTGGGAGGCGTCCATGTTCAGCATGGCAGTGGGAGCAGGGAGAATGAACAGTTGACCTTGTTTGACTTCTGGATCATGGAGACACCACAATAGAGAATTTCTGCACACCTGACCCAGTCTTATAGGATTATTCAGAGGTTGGCGCAGAAGGGACCATTGCACTAACAATATCCACTGAAGAACTCTCATGTGTAAGCGAGCTGTGGGTAGTAGTAGTGTTGTTGCAGCCATGGAGCCCAAAACTCTGAGGACAAGATTTGCTGGAAGAACTGGCACAGCTAGCATTTTTTTGATATGCATCCTTAGTGCAAGAAACTTGTCTGGTCGAAGGTAGGCCAGGGTTGTTTTTGTGTATAGCTATCATTTGCACTGGTTGCAGCTGTGACTTCTGAAGATTTATAGTGATCCTTAAGGTTGGGGCCAATTGCATGAGAAAATCCCTGTCCTGAATCAGTAGATGCCTGGTTGGTGCGACTAGTAGCCAGTCATCCAGATAAGGAAACACATGGAATTCTTGCAGTCTGAGGAGAGCTGCAACTATCATCATACATTTGGTGAACACATTGGGGGCTGTGGTGAAACAAAATGGAAGCACATAGAATTGGTAGTGACTGGCTTCCTACCTGAAACAGAGGTACCTTCTGGAGCGTCTGCTCATTTTGATATGATAGTCCCCATCTTTCAGATCTATCGAGCACATTAGGTCATCCTTCTGAAGAAAGTGTAGAATGGACTGAACCGTGACCATCCTGAATTTGGTGTGTTTCACCACTTTTTTCAGGTAAGTTAGGTCTAGTATGGGCCTGCGGTCCCCTGTTTTCTTTGGACCTAAAAAGAATCAGGAGTAAATCCTTGATCCACGTTGGTCTGAGGGGACCTCCTGGATAACTCTTTTTTGGAGCAACTTTGCAATTTACAAAGCTGCCACCTTCCTCTGATTGGATGTAACATCAGAGAGGTTTTGCTTTGGCTTAGGGAGGTTTAAATAATACCTTGCAGCTAGTAGTATTCCTGTTGGCTAACCAGGCTTTTAGGAGCAACGTCCCCAAACTGCCTCCAAAGATGAACTGTCTGGCAATGTTTCAGCGATACTGCAAGAATTTCTCTGAGGGAGAATCCTGAGACCCTTGATTCAAAGTATTTCCTCTGCCATGAGGGCAGCATCTACCACTCAAATTATTCCCCCCTCTGGCCCTGTGTAAAACATTTCCCTGAGGTTCCTGGAAAGGATCCTGAGACTTTCTGAACCACAACTTTTTTCCCCCACTCTGATTCCTGGAGAGTGACTTTTGCGGGTTAGAGAACCGTATTTCAGTGGCCGACAGGGTCTTTCCATCTTTCTATTTGCAGGAGAGGTTGTCTCATACTGTCAGTCCAAAGAGAGAGGAACTGTCAAAGGGGTAATGACAAATGATGCCTTAAAGGGTTCCGCAAAAATCACACAGCCGCATCCAGGCATGACACCGAATGGCAGTGAAAGATCCCGGCACCCTAGAGGTTCCGTCAACTACGTGACAGATGAGCTTCATGGATGCATTGGAAATGGACTGCACAGTGGCCATATGGGAGGAGGAGCAGTTCCGTTCCTCTGCCATCATGGACTCAGGGCCAGAGCTAGAGAGTTCTTTAAGTAAGTCCCTCTGTAGCCTTGTAAAGTAGGAAAGGAAGTTCAGTGCTCTGAGGGCAAATGTAGAAGAAACATAGAACCTTTTCCCAAATCTGTCCATAGCCTTGGACTCCCTGTTAGGGTGATAAACAGTAGAGCTTTCCTGGGCAAGCTCTTTCTTGGTGGCCGCCCGCAACTACCATGGCATCTACTGGAATGCCCTTTGTTCAGTGGGGGTCTATCCTGAGTGACATTGAGAATTTTATCAGCTGTCTTTGGTATTGACTCTACAGCACCTGGTTCCTTCCATGCCTTTGCAGACACTAGATCCGCTAGGGGTTCTGCAGGGGGGACACTCAGGATGTAGATGTCCAGTCCCAAAAGCCTCCAGAAACACTGACCCATCCTGGGTGGGATTTGGACCTGACTAGCCACCTCTCTGATGAAGGATTTCCAAAATGTATGCAAAGGAGACATCAGGTGGAGATCTAGGGGACCCATCCCCTCCATCAAAGTCGGTGTCTGTCGTGAGCAATTCCTGTGGGGGAATCTAGGTGTCTCCTTTTGCACCTCTTCTTCTGAGAGGCCTCCTCATTGGGGTTCTCCAGGGACGTGCCGGAAGAAGTCTGGGCTTCCACAAGTGGAAGAGACTGGAGGAGGTAAAAAACTAGCAGTGTGCCAACGAGGTAAACCATGACCATATAAAACACATATACCTCGTAAAGAATTGCCAAGAGAACAACCTGTTGTAGGACAAATTTAATGGTACATCACAGATAAAAAACTCAGTACAAAAAATAATAAACTCCAGTTAAGCGCTTTTGTCTATAAAAATTCAGGACTTCATCAGAACAACTTACACAGAGTTACAAGTAGTTTAAATAGTGGAAAAACAACACCTCCCAAGAGACTGGAGGACCTGAAGGTCTGGCTGCTCCAATGGCAGAAGTGAAGTCTCCGCCGCACAGCTCAGAAGAGGTGAATCTGATACTGTAGGAGCCGGGAGTCTCCTAGGAGCAGAGAGGACCCTCTCCACCACCTCAAAGGCTATAGGACTCCCAGGGTCCTGAGGAAGTCTCCCCTGCCCTGAAGGTTCAGGAACAGAATGTTCCTGGTCACCAGCAGATCTCCATTCTGAGGTGGGAGTCGGTGACGAGCTTTCAAATGCGGAGGTTCATAGGTTCATAGGTAGATACTAGGCTATCTGCCCTAAGGCATTTATAAGCCTAGCCAGAATGTATTTGGCTTCCGCCTCCCTATTAGATTAGCCTACTGTGCCTCTGTAAAGTAGGTCACAGAAGGTACCCTTTGAAAATTAGTTTACTGTGCTTCTGTCTAGCAGGGACACAGAAGAGATCCCAGGGGTGAATTTGCGATTTCCCATCCACGCGTCAAGATTTCGCTTGAAGAGGGTTAGCAAGGGGCTATGTCTAACATGAATTGGAATTCTATTCCAGAGTGATGGGAGCCCCTGGGAAATGAATCTGTCCCTCCAGCATGTCCTATTTATTTTTGTGCTGAGGTTTAGGTCCCTGGAGCGTGTAGCTCTAAGGGACTTGGATTTTTTGAGGTGGAGCATGTCCATTAATTCTGGGTTTGACTTGGCTTTGTACGTCAGGCATAGATCGCCTCTGAGTAGGCGGTAAGCAACTGAGTAGAGCTGGAGTTTCTTTAGTCGAGCTGCATAGGACATCTGTTTGTAGCCCATGATCCTCTTGGTGAGGTACTTTTGGGGTCTCCCCAGTTGCTGCAGGTGTCGGGTAAGGTACATCCCAAAAGGGGCATTGTATTCAATTATGGGCCTGATGAGTGATGAGTAGAGGGGCACAATGACCTCTCTTGATCTAGATGCGAACTCTTTCATGATAAGGTGGGCTATGTAGAAGGTCTTTCTAACCACTTTGGCAATGTGATTATCAATAGGAGAGATTACTATCTACGTTGGTCCCCAAATCTCTAATTACTTCTTCCATACCTAATGGATTACCACCCATGTGGTAATTTGTGGGCACCTCCTTGTTTTTCCCAAAGGGGATGACTATGCACTTTTTAGCATTTAGCTTGAGGCCGTGGCTCTGGCACCAAGCATCCGTCTCTGTGAGACCTTTTTGGAGGATGCTTGTGTCAGCTGGAGATTCGATTATGGCCCCCAGTTTGCAGTCATCTGCGAACTTTGTCAGCCATAATCCCCTCGTGTTAGCCTGAACCTCAGAGAAGTATATACCGAACAAGAGAGGTCCCAGAACTGAGCCCTGTGGGACGCCACTTGTAACTGGTTTGGATTTGGACATGGCACCTGCGATTCTGACCATGTGGGGTTCTATCTCTGAGCCAGTTTGCAACCCATCTTGTGATATAGGGGTTGATATTTAAGCTGGTAAGCTTATTTATGATGCCCGAGTGGGGTATTGTGTCGAAGGCTTTTGTGAGGTCCAGGGAGGCTGTATGGACTACCTTGCCCTCATCTATGGCTTTGGTAACTGTTTCAAGGAAATCAACTAGGTTTAAGAGGCAAGATCTGCCCTTAACAAAGCCAAATTGGGTAGGGTCCAGTGTCTGGAGGCTCCCAATGTCTTTGTTTATGAGTTCCATGATAATATGCTCCATAGCTTTACAGACCAGACTAGTCAGGCTTATGGGGCGATAGTTTCCGGGGTCCTTTGTGGCACCACCTTTGTGGAGTGGGACCATTGTAGCAGTACGCCATTCTTTGGGTACCTATCCTGTAGTAAGGCTAAGACTGAACAGTGACTTAATGTGAGGGTTCAGTTCTTCTTGGAGCTCATGTAAGACACAGCCTGGGACACCGTCTGGTCCCATAGATGCTGTGTTTTTTGCTTTGGAGAGGGCAGCTTTCACCTGTGCATCTGTGATGTCAGGGAGGTTACATTCAGTTGAGATAGGCATTTGCTCCTTTGGGGGGGAAGGGGGGGAGAAGTTTGCGCTGAATCTGTCTGCCAGGATGTTGGCTATGTCTGTAGGTTTGGTATATTTTGTACCGTTATGCAACAGTTCAGAGCATATCTGGGAGTTTCCGCCCATGTTCCTGACATAACTAAAGAAGGCCTTGTGAGTATCTTTAGTGTCTAGGGCAATTTTTCTTTTGAAACTGGCCTTTGATGATTTTATGAGGGATCGAAGTTTCTTGCTAATACTGATCAGCGATGCCTTCCCTTTTTGGAATTTTGCTCTGTCATGTAGTAGCTTCCTTCTTCTGTTGTATAGCTTATTTATGGCCGGGGTCCACCAGACCGGTCTCCTGTTTTTGGAGGAGTGAGTCTTGGTTTTATTTGGGATAGCACGATCCATGCATTCCTGCAGGTCCTCATAGAATGCATTTGTAAAGGATTCTGCGGATTGGGCTGTATTATCCTCTGGCCCAGGTTTTTTGAAGGATTACACCTCAGTCTTGAGAAGTGCAAAGTTGGCTTTTGAGAAATTCTTTACAGTGATTTCCTTGGCTGGGGGTGGGGACGGGATATGGATGTCCAGGGAAATTTGTTTATGGTCTGATCTTACCAATGAGGGGTTTACCTCTGGTGTGGAACATAGAGTCCCCATGTTGGTGATGACCAGGTACAATATGTTGTTCCCTCTTGTGGGAGTGGTGACCAGTTGTTCCATTGCGTTAGAGTTTATAAATTCAAGGAACCGTTGGGTGAGGGTGTTTGGGCTTGAGTAGTTTTCCCAGTCAATGTTTGGGTAGTTGAAGTCACCCAATAACATAGTGTTTGGAGAGACCTTCATATTCTCCAGTGTTCTAAGGAATGCCAAGTGGGGTTCCTGTAATAGGGAGGGTGTTCTGTAGCAGGCTACAAACTGAAAGGCAGTTTTGCCCGCTGTTAGTTGCACATGGATGGTTTCTGATGCTTCGTGCAGTGCCACTAACCTGGAGGTGTAGGTATCTTTGATGAATATAGATACTCCCCTCCTTTTGTGCTTCGGTCCGAGTTTTGGGGCCGAAACGCATGGTATGAGTTATAACCTGGTAGTGCTGGGGTGCTCTCAGGAGCTTTGAACCAGGTTTCTGTTACTGCACAGACATCGATTTTCTCCATACTGAGGAGAGCCTCGAGTGCGTGCATCTTGAGGTTTAGACTTCTGGCATTGAGTAGCATTACCTTTAGTTTTTATCCTTGGGTTGTCTATGGAGGTGGGTTTGTCCTTTGAGCCTTGCCTAAAAAAGGCACTATGGGGGTGGCAAGAGCCTTGGCCAGTATACGAAAGCCTAAGGGGGACAGGTGCAAGCCGTCCCTAGCAAAGCAACGTGGCTTGTCAAGCATGTCATCCCAGGCTGACAGACACTGGATCCCCTTTGAATGACACCAATACTTTAGCCAATTGTTGAAACTGATCATTTTGTCTTTATACTGCGGCATCATTCTTGGTGAGGGCAAGATGCTACTCAAGGTCAGGGTCATACCAGCCTGGGCTACATGGTCAGAGAGCTCCTCTATGTCTCTTTTTATGTAGTCCAGGGAGGTACATCTCAGGTCATTCACACCAGCATGGACAATGACGGAGTCATACTTGTACTTGCTTTGGAGTGACCTGAGTGCTTGCATTATGTGGCGGATCCTGGCACCCTACAGGCAGCTTACAGTGACTTTCTCCTTGTTCAGTCTGGTGAGCAGGATGTCAGTGTGCCGGACAATAGAGTCCCCTATAACAAGTGTATTTGGTGTGTTGTTTGGCCTTAAGGGCTGTGACTGTGAGGCACACTGATTTTGTGAGATATGTGATTCGTGGGTATTGTTAAGGGGTGGCTGTTGCTTGGATATCTGCTTAGGTGGTCTTTGCTGTGTAGGCAGATTTTTATTTAGAGCCTCCAAGTATGTTTTTGTGTGTTTATGTGTTGGGTATGCAGATGCAATAGGTCTATGTGAGACTGGATTTGTGGTGTGGATGGTTACCTTTTCCTCCTGACTGACTGTGCCAGTCTTGGGTTTGGAGAGCTCTGCCTCCAGTTTGGCTGTGTAACTGCATCTCTCACATGTATTAGAGTTTATTGGAAGGAGGAGAGGGTTGTCTGTGTACATAAGGCAATTGTAACATTGCCTCAAAATTCCCAGATTCACCAGCTGGACTGGAGAGTAACCTTGAAACTGACCCTTGGACATACCAGATTAGTATAGGGAACTGTTTTTTCACTGATCAGATTAGGGAAGGGAACTGATTTTTCACTTGATCAGGAAGGACCAATCGGGAGCCTAATACCTATGAGAAGTCAAGGAGGGTGTAGTGCTTTAGTTAATTAGTGTTTCCTTATAAAAGCTGAGCGAGTGCAGGGCTTTAGAAAGAGAATAGAGTGATTACTTTGAGAGTTTCAACAGTTCTAAGGGAAAAAGTGAAGAGCAGAGTTTGTGGAGCCTGGAATAGTTTAAACCTGTTTAGGCGGCACAGCCCGATGCTGCTCAGTGCGCAAAACCGCGCAAAAAGAGAGTTGTAGGGTTTTAAGAGAGAGAGATCAAGGAGTTTAGAATTGACCCAAAATGGCCAATAAAACTACTGCTTCTAGGTAGTAACCACTCCTCCAGGGACAGGCAGGCTGTTCAGTGTTAACCACTCCCACTGATGAACACAGAGACTTCCCTTTAGCCCAAGTAAGCACTGGCCTTCTAGAAACTTCCAAACAGTTCAGAACAGCAAATCTGTAACTGAACTTTCTTAACTTTCAGAAAGTGGGAAAAAAGCAAGATTTTTTTTGTTTTTTTTCTTTTTGTTGCAGTTTAAAGGTAGGAGAGATACACAAGCAGCAAAATAATCACAACCGTACAATAAATGACCCAACACTTGAGTGCTAGGCCAAAATCAGGTAAAATGCAGTTTTTAGAGAAAAAAACGATTTTAAATTAGGTGCAACACAGGAAATGCAGTAAACAGGCTCTAGATGTGTTCCAGGTACTGTTACTGTTACAGATATAAACTTTAGCAAGCCAGAAAATGCCAAAAAGTAGGCGGCAAAGCAGTAAAACTGCACTGAGGGGAAGCGATAGATCAAAAACTTTGGAGTCAAAGTCATATGCCCGAACTTGACATCGAGGCTTCAGCTCAGAGACTCGCATGGCCCAGACATGGTCGGAACCAAGCGAGTGAAGGAAGTAGTTTGGTTCAAAGAAGTAAAGACTGTTGGAACCGATGAACCAGCCTCAGGGACCAACAAATCTAGATGCCCCAAGATGGTAGGCCAGATCAGAGAAGATACTATTTTGCAGGGGAAGCTGTGCTTGCAGATCCCTTAGGGAATGGAGCTGGAATGACCCCCATCTGAATCTGCATACGGAGAAACTTCCTCATCAATCTGTCCACCTCATTCTCAGACAGGCTGCATCTTTGCATCAGTTGAAGTGTCTGTATTTTATTTCTGCATCGGAAAGCCCACCAAAAAGTCCCTGTTAAAAATATCAAATGTATGTGGGATTATGACTGAATGCCTCTAAGTCAGAATCCCGCCATAATGATACCAAAGTGCTGTGGACCTCTGGTTGGCCAGGATCACTGCTTTTCACTGACTTGGAGCACGGATGAAAGGGGGTCACCTCTGTCCAGCAATGCACCAAACGGTGGGGATCTGGGTGCTAAATCATAAATGCATATTAAAGTCAGTCATAACAGGATGCCATTCTACTATATCAGTTTAAACCTAAACCCATAGCCACATGTTTTTACAAACTAGACATGTTCTTTTTCCTTAAACCATTTTTTAAACATATTCACAGTTCAGCTAAACTAAGCATGTTTCATCAGAAATTATTTTAGCAGATGTCTGTCCGAGATAGCTGCTTGCTTCAGAACATTATACTTTTCGTATCTATTCTTAACTCTGCAGCTCAAGCCTTGCAGTTTGTGTTACACGTCTGCTTTTTAGAAACATTTATTTCAAACCTTGTATCAAGTTAACCCTTGCTTTGCAAGTAAAAACCTTGTTAAAAAGCATATTTTGCTTTTGCATCATAGCAGACATTTCTTATTTCATTATTGCTTTGGGAAAGATATTTAACTTATAATATCTATCAAACAGTAACTGCTCTTGGTGAAGAGTTTTTGATGTAGCAGAAACTAGAGACTTGTGTGCTCTTTCTATACTATAAGACATAACTTCAGATAAATGCATAGTCTTAGGAAGACAGGCAGTAAGAAAGTTGACCATATTTTCTCCTCCTATTTTTTCAGGCAGTCCAAAAATATGAATGTTATTTCTCCTGGATCTGTTCTCCAAGTCATCAATTTTGTTTAGTAATAAGGTATTCTGTCACTGCGGTGGTGATGCTGCGGTAGCGCTGTCGCCTCACAGTTAGACGTTGCCTGTTCAATTCTCAGTTAGAGCGTCTTCTGTGTGGCGACATGCGTGAATGGGCGTTCCTTCGTTGAAGGTTGTGCGTTAGGCCCGGCAAGCCAGCACGTAAAAATCTACTGCCAATCATTAGCGGACTGGAGTTCCGCTGTGGCGACCCTTAACCGGGAAAAGCCGAAAGACACAAACAAACAAACAATAAGGTATTCTGTCACAGTAGAAATTGGGAAAAGCCGAAAGACACAAACAAACAAACAATAAGGTATTCTGTCACAGTAGAAATTCAATGTTGTTTTCATCTTCGGATATTCTGCCTTCTGTGTCATTAAGGGCATTTTCCATTCCACATATCTGAGTTTTCTGTTTTAAAATCTTGTGCATGTGTTCCATCTGTTTGCTACATTTTTCTTTAAAGCTGTCAAGTTTGTTATCCATTCTGTCAATTTTTAAAGAAAGTTCTTGTATGTTAGAACAGATTGGCGTTCTTTCTTTAAAGGCACGTCCAGAGAGATTGTCTTTGAATGACTCATTTCACAGCTACTGGTACAGACCTTTCAAATGAATAATTTTACAGGAAAAAATTCAAATATTTAGAATGTTTTTAGGTAATATCCTTTTATGAAGTATCAGGTAACTTGTTGTTGTTGTTGTTGTGTCTTTCGGCTTTTCCCGGTTAGGGGTCACTACAGCGGAACTCCGGTCCACTAATGATTGGTAGTTGATTTTTACGTGCCGAGTTACCAGCCTTGACGCACAACCTTCAACGAAGGTACGCCCATTCACGCATGTCTCCACGCAGAAGACCCTCTAGCTGAGAATCGAACTGGACAGCATCTTACTGTAAGGCGACAACGCTACCACAGCAGCATCACCACAAATTATGAAGTATCAGGTAACTGATTTAAAAAAAAAAACACTGGTTTAGGATTTTATAAAACTAAAACTTCCTGTCAGAAATGGAAATAGAGTGGCTGTGCAAGAAAACTGTGCTGCTAGCCTGTCAGCATTCTGGCCACTCCCTCCAGTTGGTATTTCTTGCAGGAAGGTTGAGGGGCGGAGAGAAGGATATTAAGTAGGAGCTGAGTTTGTTGGCCAGTAGGTTTGCTATATCTTGTGGCTTTTTAATTTCTCCAAGTCTTTTGTGTTTCTAATACCATGACAGGAATGGACTCCACTCCTAAGTCAAAGTATGATTAAAGTTCATGAAATTAGTATTGTTTCAGTCTTTGATGTTAGCCAGAAGTACTCTTCTCAGCACCTGCAATGTGCCCAGTAATGACTCCTTCTGCAATTCATATGGAGTTACATGTATCAGTAACATATCTAAGTATGATTGTAATACACTACTCTAATTGTTTTTTCACCTACATGATGAGGTGGGGAGGGGGGTGAGCACCACCAGGGCTTTTGCTTCTTGCTCCAAGTACCTGGTCCCAACCCCTTCTGGGGAGGGACAGTGTCAAGTGGGGAGTTTGACTGGGCTGTACACCTGTCAAAGAGTAATGCAGGTGTCTTAAGGTGAGCTCAGGGAGGACAGAAATCTCCCATGGAGCATAAGGGCAAAAGCTTGCTTGATCTTGATTTTTAATATGAATACAGGTTGTGAAAGCAAGGCCTCATATTTCTTCTGGCTTCTTAGGTTTTAAGCAGAAGGTGTCAAAAAAGTTACCATGGGGGATAACTGGTGTGTGGCAACCAAGCATTCATAGCAATGTTGCTTTTTTTATCCTTCGATGTCAGCTCTTCCTGTCATTGTGAAGCAGAATTCACCAAGCTCTGGATTGTTCACCCACTAATAGGGAACGTGAGCTGGGGTTAGTCCACTGTGAGACAGGTTAGTTTTGCCCTATTGATGATGTATTGTTGCGATAGTAATCCTGCTCAGTACAAGAGGAACTGCAGGTTCAGGCATTTGGTGTAAGTGCTTAGCTGTGGAGCCAGTTGTGCAAAGCTACTGTATGTGGGATTATGACTGAATGCCTCTAAGTCAGAATCCCGCCATAATGATACCAAAGTGCCGTGGACCTCTGGTTGGCCAGGATCACTGCTTTTCACTGACTTGGAGCACGGATGAAAGGGGGTCACCTCTGTCCAGCAATGCACCAAACGGTGGGGATCTGGGTGCTAAATCATTCATAGACCTGATTCAGGCGCAGTATAGGTGATTCCATTAAAAAAGAACTCTGCACACAGTTGTGTATTGTGGACATAGCTAAAGAATACTTTGTGGTTGTCCTTGGCTTGGAAGGCCAAGTTTACCTCAAATTTGGCTTTGAGAGACTTTGTCCTCTGAGTTTCTTTGTTTAGTTTGATGAGAGTGCTTTTATCCTGTTGGGTGCTGTACCTCCTAATTTTTGCTATGATTTTCTTCCTTCTGTTATACAGCCCATTGTTGTGATTCCACCATGATGACTTGTTTTTTGAGTTTTTGTTCTGTACTTCTTCCTGATGAATGCAACTGCCTCTATGTAGCTATTAACATGCTTGTATAAGGTTTCTGTGAACAGCTCTGCATAGGCAGAAATGTTCTCAGGGTTTATAGGGGCTTGAAATTTTGTCAGGTTATCACTTAATAGCAGGAAGTTAGCCTTAGAGTAGTCAATGAATATTGTAGGATTAGCTGGGGTTCCAGGTTTTATTTTTATTTCAGAGGAGACTATTTTCTGGTCTGACTTTACCAGAGAGGACATTACACTAGCTGGTGTGCGGCACTCTTCCATATTAGTGGGGACCAGATCCAGTATGGTTGCACCCTGGTTGATGTATTGACAATCTGGTCTAGGGAGTTTGTGTTTCCAAAATCCAGAAATCACTGTGCCTTTATGTTTAGTGTCCTATATGATTCCCAGTTAATAGTGAACCAATTAAAGTCCCCCATGAATATGGTACTGGATTGGATGGTGAGTGTTTCCAATACGTTTAAATATGCGATATGTGTTTCCTGAGTCATACAGTGGAATCTATAGCTTGCAAGGAAGTGGTATTGTGTTTTGCCTGTGGTGATTTGAACATGGAGAAGCTCAAGTGCATTGACCTGTTTGATTGGCCTTGAGGTATATTTATGTTTAATGTAAATCAAGATACCTCCACCTTTAGTCTCTGTCTGTGTAGTAGTTGGTCTAAATGTGTGGAAGGCATTATAATCTTCCCATCTGCGTGCTCACAGCAGCTTTAAACTATGTCTTAGTGACAGCACAGACATCAGCATTCTCTAAGGTGAAGAGAGCTTCTAGAGAGTGGAGTTTTTTGTTTAGACTCCTAGCATTGAGCAGTAGGACCTTTACATTTTCTTGGTTTTGATTTGCTGTGTCAGAAGTACTTTCAGTTTGGCATTGCTTCAAAAAGGCACTGTGACGAAAAACAATGTTTTAGCTAGTATTCAAAAGCCTATAAGGGAGAGGTAGAGACCATTCTTAGCAAAGCAGTATGGTCTGTAGACCATCCATGCTGACAAATATTGCACCCCTTATAATGACACCAGAAAGTAAGCCAATTATTAAAGTCAGGCATCTTTTGTTCATATTGTGGCTTTTACCTTGGAGAAGGTAAAATGCTGCTCAATGCTAGGCTCATATCAACCTGGGACACACATTTCAAGAGCTCCATAATTTCTCTCTTCATATAGTCTAAGGAGGTATGTCAGGCCATATACACCTACATGACTCATACTGGTAATTGTGGTCCAATGACTTGAATGTGTGTGTAATGTGGTGGATCCTGGACCCTGATAAGCAACAGACTGTGACTTTCTCCTTACTCAGCCTGGTGATAGGGGGACATCATTGTGCCTCACAGTGGAGTCTCCAATGACCAGAATATTGGATTATGTGGTGGCATGCCCTAAGGGCTTAGAAGTAGAGGCTCCAAGAGATGTGGTTGTATGTGTTGTTGTTGTTGTTGCTGTTTTGAATGAGTGCATTCAGGGCTGCTGAGGGTGTTTGTTATGTATACTTCATCTAGGGGGTCTGTGGGGTTTAAGAAAGTTACATTTAAACGCCTCAGCATATATGGGACTATATGTCTGCTTTGAATTGTGTATGATGAGTGCAGTGGGTGTACTACTGACAGCCTTACTGACAGGAGTAGTTTTATGTGAGAGCTTTACCTCCAGTGACATTGTGTATATGTATCTCTCACATACCATATCAGTCTGTTTGAGAATTAACTGGTTGTCAGTAAACATGAGGCAATTTCTACATTGCTTTAGGATGCCCATATCCACCATACCTCTCAACCTGGAAGCATCAAAAATCTGGACAAGGGCCATGAAAAAAAAGTGCAAATCTGTACGCTGATTAACATGTAATTTGCATACATGATTATATAACCCCACCCACTCCAGTGGAATTGTGGGATACCAACTTTCGAACACAAACTGAAGAACAGACAACCAAAATATGGCACCAGAGTCCCCCTGCAGCCATTCCAATGTCCCATTACCTGGCTGTTTCACCCCATTTACCAGAAACACTAAATACTGCTTTACTTCTACAATGATTATTTGGATTTTATTTTTACATTATTAAGCACATCAATGCAAAAACACTAACAGACATCTGATAAACAGAGCAATACTGTCTCACAATGAAAATAGACTTGGCATTAAAACTTCTCTGTCCTTGAAACTCACATTCATTGAAACAGCATTGAAACCTGCACCACATCCAAAGAAAATGTATGTGGCCAGTGGTGGATAAAGATTACCTTTGGGCTGTTTTCAAATCATTGGCCCCTTGCACACAAAACAAGAAACATACATGTGTTCTTTTCTTTGATACACCTTCCTGACTTTATTAAGTTATATTCCTTGTATAATACAGCACACTTGTTAGACAGAGCACATTTTAAATTTATTGTTTGAATGAACATTTTTCCAGAAGGCTGTACTGTAGGCCATGAAAGAAAATGCATGAACTAATAATTACAAAACTGCCCAATTCAGAACATTTCCATTATAAAAAAGTCTACTTCCACACACAAGCTATAAACAAAATGACAGTAGTGTAAACCATAGGCATCTTGCATAGCTTCTCGCACTTATTTTCAATTTCAGGTTTTTTGGGGGGAGGGCAAAAGGTCAGAAACCAGGAACACATTTTAAACATTGCTTGTATAATTTTGGAAAGTTGCTAGAATAAAATGTTGTGTTACCACCATGCATGTTACTGGCAAGTCTTGAACCCAGAACACTATAGTCAGTGCAACATACCACTATGCTAAATCAGCAGTTTAAACAATAGGAAGACTGAAACGTAATGGCTATCATGTAGTGAATTCAGTTCTCACCATAGTTCTCAACCTCTTAGCACAAAAAAAACTGGACAAACAACAAAGCCAATAATGGGGGAATACAAATTCTGTTGTCACCATAGCTCTCAACTCTTAGCACAAAAAAAAAGTCTGGGCAAAGCAGAGAAATGGTGGTGGCTGGGGACTTTAGGCTCTTTTTACCCTGTACCAAAGGTACAGGGTTTGAGCCTAAATACCTTTAGCCACCAGGTGTATTACATTGTACAGGGTTTGAGCCTAAATACCTCTAGCCACCAGGTGTATTACATTGGGGGCATTTTCACACACATACACACACACAGACACACACAGACACACACACACACACACACACACACACACACACACACACACACACACACACACACACACACACACACTGTCCGGGGGAGGCAGATGGAATTCTTCTTCCAGTAAAGTAGTACTGCAACCACTCTACATTACTGAACTACAGACCTGACGTAATAGCCCACTGGTAGTATGCTTTGCCAACCTATAGTGCCAAATGGTATTTGCTCAGATAATAAATAAATAAATACTCAGCCCCAAGAGCTTAGAAATGTATAAATAAAACAAAATGTATAAAAAAATTACTCAAACAGTAAAGACATCAGGACAGTGCTGATACCCACTAAATATACAGAGATAAAGACAATGCACAGAGGATATAAAATAACAGTTAGTTGTATAGACAGAACTCCTAAAGAAGACATTTATTTAAACTAGATAACTACCTTAGCTATTTTAACTGACATAATTATCAGCCCTTAGCCATGCTAAGTACTAGAACAAGATTACACACATTTCTTGCCACAGGAAAAAAATACATATGCCAGACTTTAAACATATTCACAGTCTAAAGTAACAAAGCAAATGAAAAAAAAAATATCTGAAATAAGTTTTCTCCATCCTGGAACCAGAATTTTCTTAAGGTGCTATTTGGGAGCATGGTAACTTCAAGGTCAATCAATCAACTTAAGATGGTCTGTTCCTATCTCATAATCCCTTCACTTAGATAATGCAACATAGAGTGACATGCATGAGAGATTCTGGAGGATGTATATGTCTTCCATGTTTGTCCCTAGTGACTGTTGTTGTATATGTACTCTGTCTCTCTTAGGTGGCAGTCAAATTGCAGTAGACACAGTACACAAGTCCTGGCACATACCTTTCATGTGACTATAATCCCTTACCATGCCTGACCTACTCCAGTTGTAATATATCACTGAAATCAGGTCACCAGCACCTTCATACCACCCTACCACTGGATGGGCTATAACTTTGCTGCGGTGGAAACTTCTTAAAGCAGCACTGCTTTTGTACAGCCCACTATTTAGCCAAAAATAACATTTTGGAAAAAAATGTAAGTTTACAGTATCTGGAGTTTGTTAGTTTGGGCTGCCTTCCTATGAAATACATTTATTGCCTAAGATAATTGCATGCTTACTCCTGGGTGGCCCTTTGCCTAAGTGGTCCTTTGTCTTGCCTCTGCATTTTATACCTTGCAGATGGGAATCTGGAAGCTGTATCAAATAGTCAAAGAAAACCCTTATACTTATTTCTTGAATCTGAATGACCAGAGTTTAAATAAAAGTTTTTATTTCTTTATTTTTGCATGGGGTCAAAGCCCTTATTCCTACATACCCTCACCCCTGCATTACCATATCTTTGAGTTTATTAAACTATGTAAACAGCCATGACACATACAAGCAAAAACAGTTTACATGAAGCACTGTTTGGTCATTCAGTTTTAACTGAAAGGTGTTCATCTAACAGGTTTTCACTGATGTCACCTATTTCCAATCTAGAGAAAAAATAATTGCTTTACAACTAAAATTCTGCCTTCCTATGGTGCAAAAAAGCAAGCTCTCTCTCTTGTCACTCTAAAAATCATAGAGTTAATTTTGTTACTAATTATGTCTGAAGGAGGATTATTTGGGAAAGCACATTTTTAAAGGACTCTGTAAACCAGCAAGCTAATTTTAACCATAAGATTTATGCAGACAGTAGGTACCATGACTACCATCAGCCATGTATGTCAAAAGGTAAACTGTTAACATAACGTTACAATAAACATGGATTTACCTGTGCAAAATGAAGTTCAGATACAATACAAAAGCATCTGGTAAGTAATAAGATAGTACACAAAACAGAATATGTAACATTGTCTTTGTTTCTAGAGACTTTGCTTTAACATGACCTTTGGGCTGGAGCACAGATATTTAAAACTATGAAACCTATAATGTTAAGTTGTCTATCTCGCCTTCATTCTTGCTGGATGGGTTCGGAGCCGACCTCGGCTCCGACTCGGCCACTCTAAAAGCTCGAGAGTTGGTTCCACCGGCTCGAGGCTCCCCTTATATCCCACAATGCTAGGCGAGAGTTACCTCAGATCTCGTTTGCCGCTACAGCGATCGAGGTGTTGGTTTTCTACCGGTTCTTGGTAAGTGACTTTCTTGTAAAGTTAGTGTATTTAAACCCCTTTATTTTTAATTTTTATACTTATTTCCATTAGTTTAGAGGAATTCTTGCCCCCTTTTCTTAAAATTCCTGTTTTTTCCCCACAAGAACTTTAAGTTCTTCCCTCGGGCCTTCAAGCCTTCTTCCTTCCCTAGTAGGGTGTGTGTGTGTGTTATTTTTCTTAATTTAAAACCTAGTTAGTTGTTTTATTTTAAGCTAAAACTAGACAGGGTGTAATCAGTGTGTTTTTGACTGTGTGTGTGATTGCACTTTCGGAATGTCTAAAGAATCAAAGGTCTCAGGCTTCAAGAAGTGTGATGCGTGCTGTCAGAAAATGTCTCTGACAGACGGTCACACTTCTTGTGTCTACTGCCTGGGACCTTTGCACCTGCAGGACTCCTGTGCTGTTTGCCATGGCTTCAGTCCCAGGGTCCTGCAGGAAAGAAAAATAAATTAATTTTAAGAGGTTTACTCAAGCCTGAGGATTCCCTTACTGTGTCTTCAGGGAAGCCCTCCAAGGCTTCTAGGTCTTCGGCTCCAGCAACTGAGCCGAGACCTAAGGCTTCTAAACCTCCACCTACATCGGCTCCGGCTGGAGCCGATGAGTCTCAGTCCACAGTTTCTGTGGTTCCTCGGCTCGGCTGGAGCCGAGGTATTAGAAATTCCCGTGTCGGCTCCGACCAGACCTTCGGAGCCGACATCTAGGAAGAGGTCCAGGTCACCATCCCTTGGCTCCGTTCATTCGGCTCCAAGATCTCCCCTGCTGTCTGAACGGAGCCATAAATCTCACTCCTCTAGGTCATCGAGGCTGTCGGATCATGACCTTCAGAGGGTAGTGAGTCGACTTCTTAAGTCCGAGGCACTGGCCCAGATGCTTCAGAGCCCGACTCATCAGTCGATGCCTGCCCCTGTCCATCAATATATTCCTCCTCCGACTCCGTTGAGCTCGGAGCCGGGTCGTGTCGGAACCGAGACTGTGGTAGCGTCGGAGCAGATACAATTGTCTTCGGCTCCATCGTCGGCTCCGATTTCTTCCTTAGAAGAATCTCGGCGCCGGACTTCCATCGTCGGGTCCCAGGGTGAGTGGCATCGGACCCTTGTCCGACCCCGCTCTTCCTCTCGGAGCTTCGGCGCTGGTGAGTTCGGCTCCGACATCAGCCTCGGAGCCATCACTGTCGGTGCCGAGGGAGGTTCTCAGCTTTTCGGAGCGGGGACCTCTGGCTTTGCCTGACAGGGGTGCGTTCGAGGTCATGCGGAGTGTGTTAGAGCCTGGCTCTACTCCACAGTCGGCTCCGTCCGCCCCTCCCTCTACGGTGCCTCAGGTCAAGTCGACTCACTCCCTCATCCCGGACCGCAGAGAGCCAGCTCCTCAGGAACCCCTGTGGGATTTCATCCTCTTCCGAGGCCTCTCCTGATTTGGCAGAAGAGCCCCTCGGAAGAGGAAGTGTAAGAGGAAACACATTGACTCACCTGAGTCCATCACATCTGACACAGATTTAGATGATTCGAGGGTTCCCCGTTCCCCTTCTGAAGAGGTCTCCTTTGCAGACATTCTAGAGATCCTGAAGCAGAGGGAAATGGGCCAGCCCTAACCCCTTGGGAGGATGAATCTGTGTATCTTGAGGCGTTTGGCTCTCGCCCTTCCACCTCCTGGGTGTCCCCCCCCTTTGAACCCCTCATGCAGGTGGTTGCTAAAAAGGCATGGACGGCTCCTGATTCAGTGGACCCCACTCCCAGGAGACCCTCCAAATTCATAACGGCACCAGCAGACAAACAGTTCTTGACAAAAGGAGTTTCTGTGGATGCTATGGTGGTAGCTGCTGCCACTAAGAAGGAACTAGCTGATCCTTCAGTACCTGTCCATCCACCTAACAAGGAATCTAGGTCCATGGACAGGTGCGGAAGCGGATGTTCTCGTCAGCGACATTTACTATGCGTTCGCTGAACTACCTGTGCCATTTCACTCGTCTTCAAAGGGACTTGATCAAAGAAGTGAGTGACATGTTGAAGGACCCTACAGCTGCGGGGTTTCAAGATAAGATGAACACTCAGCTGGCTACCCTTAACTCCATAACCAACTCCTCCATGCGCCTCCTTTCTTATGCGGCTGATGGAGCGAGTAGGGCCGCAGGGACAGGTGTGGCCTTACGTAGGCATGCCTGGATGCGGCTATGCAATTTTGCAGACTCCTTCAAGACGTCTTTCACTAACTCCCCGTTTGATGGATCATCTCTCTTTGGTCCTCAAGTGAAAGAAACCTTGACTAGGTGCGAGACTGATGGCAAGACTCTTTCTGCCGTCGGAGTCAGTTTTTCTACTCCTTCTAGACCTTACCCCAAAGGCCAGAAAAGTGGGAAAATGTGGTTCCGTAAACAATCTCAAGGGACTTCGCCTGACGCACAAAGTCGTTTCCCTGCCAGAGGCAGAGGCGGGAATAACAATGGTAGACGTCGCCCTCGAGGCAGGGGGGCTCCGCAGAACCAGGGCAACCGGGAAGTTTTCTCTGATAAGCCCTTTCAGCATCCCTGAGGTGTTGCCCGACTGCCCACCTTCGGAGGCAGTCGGGGGAAGATTGTCACTGTACCCAGAAGCCTGTCTATCCCTGACTCAAGACAAATGGGTACAGTCCGTCATTTCGAAGGCTATTCTATCCCCTTTCTTCGCATTCCAAACCAATCAAAAAAATCCTTCCAGATGTTCCACCGCTCAAAGGGATCTAGCGGTTTTGGAAATTTCAAAACTGCTTGCAAAAGAGCAATTCAGCCAGTTCCAGCAGACCAGCAAGGATCCGAATCTACTCAAGGTTCTTTTAGTTCCAAAGAAAACAGGGGACTGGAGACCAATTTTGGATCTCAGTATCTTGAACAGATCAGTCAAGAAAACAAGATTTCGGATGGTCACGCTGCAATCCATCCTTCCCCTATTGGGAAAAGGAAACTGGATGTGCTCTATAGACCTTCAGGATGCGTACTATCACATAAAATGAACAGACGCTCCAGAAGATTCCTCCGCTTCAGGCTGGGAACCAGTCATTTTCAGTTCAGGGCCCTGCCCTTTGGTCTCACCACTGCCCCCGGTGTTTACCAAATGCATGGCAGTGGTAGCTTCTCACCTGAGACGACAAGGATTCCAGGTGTTTCCATATTTGGACGACTGGCTCCTCACAGCTCCCACCAAGCATCTCCTTCTGATGGCCAGGGATTACACTTTTCGCATTTGTCAAAAGTTAGGCATTTCAATAAATTGCGAAAAGTCTGTTTTGTCGCCTTGTCGTACTATTACTTTCATAGGCGCAAATCTAGACACAGTAGACATGTCTGCAAGACTAACACATCAAAGAATAACAGACATTCACAAACTGGTCTCACTCCTTTTCAACAACAACAGAATCAAAGCCAGGTTGGTACTGAAAGTGTTGGGAATTATGGTGGCTGCCATACCTCTGCTTCCATTAGCCAGATTCCACATGTGGATCCTTCAATGGATGCTCTTTACACAATGGTCATACCAGCAACTCCCAATGTCCCACACCATTATGATCACGCAGGCGTGCAGAAATCATCTCATGTGGTGGATGTCTTCCCCTCAGCTCTTGTTGGGAAGACCCTTTGTTCCAGCCCTCCGGTTGCTACTCTGACAACGGATGCCTCCTGATCGGGTGGGGGCATTATCAGGGCAGGACGGTCCAGGGCACATGGCAACCAAACGAATGCCACTTGCACATAAATGTTCTGGAGATGAGAGCAGTGCTTTTAGCGTTGCAAGCCCTTCAAGACTCTCTTCCCTTGGGAACGATTGCAATCCAGACAGACAATATGTCTGTAGTGTGGTACATCAACAAACAAGGCGGAACCAGGTCATACCCCTGTGTCGGAAGCACTCAGATTGTGGCAATGGGCGATTTCTTCTCAGCGGTTTCTGATAGCAACGCACATCCCGGAAGTCCAATCAAATTGCGGACAAGCTGAGCAGAGCTATCCTCATGCCTCACGAGTGGTCTCTGAAAGACTCTGTTGTGAGAGAAATTTTCCTCAAGTGGGGTCAGCCTTGCTGCGATCTTTTGCTACTCCCCAAAACAGCAAGTGCAGAGAATATTTCACTCTATTCCCTTTACCAGGCCAACCCAGCAGAGACGCTCTAGTCCAAGTTTGGCCCGGGACTTCTGTATGCATTTCCTCCCTTCCCACTAATCTCTCAAGTGATACAGAAAGCTATCGCTCAGAAGGCCTCATTGATCCTCATTGCTCCTTACTGGCCTCGACAGGTGTGGTTCCCCTTTCTACATCAATTTCTATTGAGCGACCTTGGCATCTGGACCTAGTTCCAGATCTTTTGATCCATCAGTCGGGTCAGTTTCATCGCTCCCTCCCTCTCTGAACCTCACTGCTTGGTTCCTCCAGTTCCAACCTTAGCCAGGCTTCCTCAATTATCTCACTCCGTTCGAGATATTTTGATAGCTTCCCATAAATCTTCCACTCGGAAGATTTATTTGAGTAAGTGGAAACGCTTCACGTATTGGGCTCAAGGAAGGGACATAGATCCTTTCACTGCTTCCATCCAAATAGTCCTTGATTTTCTAGCTGAACTCTTCCATGCAGGTTCATCTCCCTCTACTCTTAAAGTTCAATTGGCAGCTATTTCTAACTTTCATGTGGGTATTTCTTAATCTGCCTTAATGTCCCACAAGCTTTGCAAAGCCTTTTTGAAAGGAGTTTTTCTTCTCAGACCTCCTATAAGAAATCCTCCTTCTCCTTGGGACCTAAATTTAGTTCTTACTTCTTTGATTCTTCCCCCTTTCGAACCTGCAGTCTCCTGTTCTTTAAAATTGCTATCATGGAAGACTCTCTTTCTGGTAGCTATTACTTCAGCTAGGAGAGTTTCAGAGCTTCAAGCACTCAGCTGTCGACCTCCTTATCTATTGTTTCATAAGGACAGAGTATCCTTACGAACGAACCCATCCTTTTTGCCTAAGGTAGTCTTGACGTCAAATCTAAATCAAAGCATTGACCTCCCTGTCTTTTTTCCAGAATATTCCAATAGGTCTGAACAAAAATTACACTGCCTGGATGTTCATCGTCAATTGAGGTACTATTTGGATAGAACAAAACAATTCAGAAAATCTGACCAGCTGTTTGTCTCCTATGCGGAAGGCAGAAAGGGACTTTCAGTTTCAAAGGTATCATTATCCAGATGGCTAACATCTTTGATTTCCCTTGTATATGAAATGAGACACCAAAAGCTGCCTAATAAACCTAAGGCCCATTCCACCAGAGCTTTGGCTACTTCTTTAGCCTTCCAAGACAGACTGCCTATTGACACCATTTGTGCAGCGGCTACTTGGGCTACTCCTCACACTTTCATTTCTCATTATAAGTTGGATTTAGCTTCTAGGCATAGAGCTAACTTTGGTTCCACTGTTCTCAGGAGTCTGTTCCGTTAGGCCACCGGGACAAGGTGCTAGGGGCGGTCCCATCCAGCAAGAATGAAGGCGAGATAGACAACTTAACATATAGAAGTTATGTTCTTACCATAACGTTCCATGTTAGTTGTCTTCTTCTCGCCTTCTTCGTCCACCCTCCTTCCCCTGGCCTGGACAGACCTAGAGGAGTTGTGATTGTGACCTCTCTTTCTACCACCTCTTTTATTAGGCATATGCTGTTGTGCATATTTCCTGGATGAGGATTTAGGTCACCCTTCTTTCTCCCTGGTTTTAGAGGTGGACTTTGTTTATAGCTATTCTGATACTATTATAAGCTGGGGTTAGCTTACAAACGAGATCTGAGGTAACTCTCGCCTAGCATTGTGGGATATAAGGGGAGCCTCGAGCCGGTGGAACCAACTCTCGAGCTTTTAGAGTGGCCGAGTCGGAGCCGAGGTCGGCTCCGAACGCATCCAGCAAGAAGAAGGCGAGAAGAAGACAACTAACATGGAACGTTATGGTAAGAACATAACTTCTATTTTTTCTTTAGATCAGACACAGACCTAGCACGTCTACAATAGTGCAGTTATTGACTAGACAGATTTTTTTTTAATTCTGTCACTTGCACTTGGTTTCTTTTCTCAGGAATCAGCAGTGAAGTAAACCCAGGAATTATGTTCAGTTTACAATTCAGTAATCATTAATTACTCGTATAATAGTTCATAAATTAATGAGCAGGTGGCAGACAAACATCGTGCAGTGGATTATTTCTATAGTTCATCAAATACACACACACACACACACACACACACACACACACACACACACACCCTTTGTTCCTTACCTAGTCAGTATACGAAATGGCAGCAGATTAAGTCCCTATTCTCTCGGCTCGGCAGCAACAGTACAGCAGAAGCAAAGTCCCTCTCAGCAGCATTCTCTGTCCGAAACGGCAGGCAGCACCAAAGTCAGCAGTTTCTGTCCGAAGCAGCAAAGCCAGCATTCTCGGCAGCAACAGTTCAAAACCAGCATTCTCGGCAGCAACAGTTCAAAGCACTTCCCACCTGCTCGCAGCCAGCTGGAAATTCTGACATGAGCTCCTTGAGCTCAGTTCCGACTGGCTGGTAGTGCTGACGGAGCTGACGTCATCACGCATGTGATGACGTCAGCTCTGACAGTGCGAAAATTAAAAAAATAAAAAAAAACAACAGCAAAGAAATCGGAAATGAAGGGGTGCCACTTGGGAATCGTGTCACCCCTTCATTTGGACCCCAAAACTCGGTAAATACCGAGTAATTAGGGATGGTTTGGAGGACTGATATCCACCAATCTGATAACAAAGATAGTGGGAAAGTTCATATCCTTGGCAACAGACTCTTTTTTTATTGATTAGACAGTTGGAGTGAGTAGAAAGCAATATCAGGAGTATCTGGCTTGCAACTCTGGGGGTTGTGCTTGTCACTGCAAACTAGTTTTCCTGTGTGCGACTAGTTATTGGTGAAATTTCAATCATGCTTTTAGAGCAAAAATGTCACTGAATGTGTCTGTGTCTATACAGGGCACTGCCAAACACTTGAGGTGAAACTAATAAGTAGACCTTGATTTATGGGTGAAGTATTTAGGCAAATGTACTAACGTTAGAAATAAATCAAGCAGTACTTACTGAAAATAAAGAATTTGCTTGTCAAGAATGATGAAAAGAAGGAAGTCACATGAATGCTACAATAAGCCAAAAGGAAATCTTGTACAGACCACTGTAGATCTTGGGTATTCCAGAAAGAAAAAGAATAAAGAGTAAAATTAATCACTTTACAAAATGCAAAAATATATATATATATATCGGTCTAGGACTTTTGATCGAATGATCAAAAGTCTGAAACCCAAACGGCCAGCATACTTACGCAAAAGTGCTTTTCACCGAAGAAGCACTTTCGCGTAAGTATACCTATTGCCGAGGCCATACTACGGTGCGGATAATGGAAAATTCCCTTTTCCCCACTGTAGTGCGGTCCCGGAGGAAGAATATTAAAGTAGGTGGGCAAAGCCCCCCCTGCTAAAACGTTAATGTAGTGTTTTTCTTTTCTTTTTTTTTTTTTTTTTTTTAGTAACTTGCTTTAACGAAAGCACTTTTTCGATAAAAGCACTTTCATTAAAGTGTGTTCGGTGGTTATGGATTCGGACATTTGATCATTCCATCAAACTTCCTAGATCCATATATATATATATATATATATATATATATATATATATATATATATATATATACCTTTAGTAATCCAATCCCTAATAAAGAAGTCAGCCAAAATAAAATCTTATATGACTAGTTGAAAAACTTCTTGGTAACTTAATTATAGCAGCTGATATCCAAAAAATATTGCATTGTATAATATAACTTTCAGTCTCCCTTTCTTCCTTTGCAGAGTGCTTATTAGCTAAGTGCCAGTTAACATCTTTTGTAATTGAAATCAGTGCAGACCTTTTATTCATTGCCAAATTTGAATACTTATTTTACAGTGGTTGTTTTAGTAAATGTTTTATTTCATGTTCAAACTATCTCAAAAGTCTTAATTGTTTGGTATAATATTGGAGTGCAATTACTACATATTTTAACATCATCCACTCTGTGTCCAACCAGATTACCATTTGATGCCAAAATCTTTAATTGTAAACATCTGTTGTACATTTTCTAAAGACTGATTCGTTCACCAGATTTACCACGTCTGGCTAGTATAAAAGTCAACTGTCCCTTAATTCATCCAATGACCAATCTTTTTGGTATAGGTTTATATCTAGTCAACATTATCTATTCCTTCTGCTGATGCTCCTGGAGTGCTGCAGGCCTCTGGGCTCTTTTTGTGACTCCAGTAAATTCTGATGCCATTCACCTAATGGTAGCATTGATCTGGTGGGCATGTTGACTGGTTTCTACACCCACTGAATGATAATTGGTTATTTCCCTCTTGCACACCTTGTGGAACACACAATACCTCCCTGATAGCCAGAGAGAGATCTTTGAATCTCAGAAGGTGGTACCTCTAAAAAAAAAAATCCTCCATCTTCCTCTTCTGGATTGTCTGAAACACTAAGGGGTGAAGATACTGCTTTAGGTTATTGTTTTTTATGGTTTTTCACAAATTTCTTGTATGCAGTGCACATTATCTTATTTTTCATTTCTACACTTTTTTTTTTAATTTACATTCTTTCACTTCCAACTCATGCTTGTTAGTGCTGAACATTTGATCTGATGATGATAATCTTCATTCATTCCATATTGATGGGTGTTGGTTCCGTCCTCGAAACCAAGTCGGCCGTTACAACAAGCTTGCGCCAGCCAAAAAACTATCGAGCTAAGCTTTACCCGTAGTGTCCCTCTTATTATTAGCCCAGATCTCGTTTGCTGCATACTGAATCAAGACGTGTCAGGCCAGCTATTTAATTAATCTTTGGTTTATCACATTTTTTGCTTATCTGCATGAGTGTCCCTCTCTTTCCTTCCTTCTTTTACCAAGTTTGGTACTCTTCATACCATTGCTGGTACAGACCTTCCCTTACCTCTGAGGTTATTCCCAGTACCATTGTTGGTATTCCCCATTCTCCTATCTCCTCACTATTGTAAAAAAAAAAAAAAAATTCCCTCATCCTCCCTTCTTGTGAGTGTGTCATTTGACTGGCTTTTTGTTAAAATTGTATTTTTGGTCCAAATATGTTAGAGAAAAAGGGAACAACTGGTTTCAAGCATTGTGACCAGTGCGATAGGAAAATGTCTAATGTAGACAACCATGTGTCCTGTGTCTCGGAGTGCCACACCTGTCTGTGAAATATGTAAAGGATTTAGCTCCTGCACTTTGGCGGAACAGAAAAACAAGCTTATGCTTAAAGGTCTCCTAAAATCTCCCTTCGCAGAGGCTATTTCTGAGTCTGAGGGCTCAAGCCCTCCAAAGAGAGAACATAAAAAAGAGGAGTAAATCCTTACCCTCCTCTTCTCACTTCAGTGAATCTAAATTGACGGAGCCGAAAGGAAAAATTTCTGAATTGGCACCAACAACCTTGGCACTGGTGGCCTCAAACCCCCTCCATGGTGGCGTCTTCGGTTCCAGGACCTCAACAGCTGGCTACAGTGCCGTCCTCAGCACCCATGTTTCAAGCACCGACTACGACACTGATTGTGACTACAGTACCAGTCTCCCTTTCGGCACCAAAAATAGTTGTTCCAATTCCAATCACTTCCCCCCACCTATACATCATGCTGGTCCTTCGACCTCGGTACCGAAAGGTGAAATACCCCCTCAAACCCAATATTCCCCTTCGGTGGATCTGTTTTTTTGGACAACAATGCAGTCCATTTCTGGAGCATCCTGACTCACCGTCGGGGATGTCCACCCACTCCTCCAGGCGCCTTTTAGAACTGGACGTAGTGAGACTAGTGGATTAGCTCCTGGTGGCCAGAAGAATTCCAACTCCTTCCAAATCCTCCCTCCCACCTGGAGCCGAGGATTTTTCTCCACAGACTCCACCATTTCTTCCTCCTTTGACCTCCCTGGAGGTAACGGAGCCTTCGACACAGACGCCAACCCCAGTTCCAGCTTCTTCGGTTCCATTGGTAGATCCTAACATGGGGCTGGAGTCTATCCTTTGGCCATCGACTCACTTGGAGCTGGGCCATCCTGAGGACCGAGACTGGTCTGTCGGCACAGTGTTCTCTAGTACAGCACCTCTTTTTTCCATAGCACCATCTACTACAGCTCCGGTTGCCCTGACGGACCTGAGTCATCTCATGGCTCCTTCTCTGGAAGTGGGTTCATCGGAGCAGGGTGTGACCCTGGTCCCGAGGGTGTCTTTCTCGGCTCTGGGCTCCCATCCCTCTTCGGACAGACCTACTTTCCAAGTGATGGAGAAGGCACTTACTCTGCAGGCTCCCAGCTGGTCCCTTTGGTGCTGGAGACCCATGTATTTCTTTCATCTGAGCCACAGCTGATACAGCCAACTACTCACGGACACCGGGCACAGGAACCTCAAGACATCCTTCCACAAGGTACCCACTCTGCAGAGTCCTCGTCAGATGTCCCCGTCGAGGAGGTACCTCGCAAGAGATCATGCAGGAGGAAGCACATGGATTCCCCTGAGGAATCCCTCCCTGAAGATGCAGACTACGATGAGGGGGAAGGGTCCCCACGGTCGCCCCCTGAGGATGTCTCCTTTGGAGATGTATTGGAAATCCTGAAGCAGCGGGGAGACTGTAAGTCCGCCACCACATCCTCTGAGGAGTCTCAGTTCTTGCAGGCTTTCCATGCTCGGCCCTCTACTTCCTGGGTGACCCTGCCTGCAGATGACGTGGTTCAGCTCATCATGCAGCGTGACTGGAAGAGTCCTGATGCCATTGAACCTATCCTCCACAGACCAGACAAATTTCTTTCTCCTCCAGAGGGCAACCCACACTGGTCCAGTGGCCTACCAGTAGATGCTATGGTTGTGGCGGTGGCCACTAAGAATGAGCTTGCCGAGGAGAGCACTACTGTCCATCCCTCTAACAGGGAGTCTTGGGTGATAGGCAGACTAGGGAAGCGAGTGTATTCTTCAGTGACCTTTGCCATTCTGTGCTTGAACTGTCTGGTACAGTTCAGCTGGCTTCAGAGAGACCTAATTTTGAAACTCTCAGAAACCTTGTCAGGAGAAGTTTAAGATTAGGTAAGTGACAAAGTTGCCTCACAGCTTGCCACCTTGGAATCTATCTCTAACTCATCCGATGCGTTTATGTGATTTTGCAGATCTCTTCATGTCTTCCTTTCTCAATGCCCTCGTAGAGCCTCTTCTCTTTTTGGCCCATAGGTGAAAGACACTTTAGCCAGGTGTGAAAAAGGTGGCAAGACCTTGTTTGCTCTGGGCGTATGTTTTTCCACCCCCTCAACAACCCTACTCTAGGAATCAGAGGAGTGGAAAGATGTGGTACAGGAAATCCCAGGGTCCATTCTGTGACACAAGTGCTGAATTTTTCCCATGGAGTAGAGGGGAAAACTCAACTGGAAGACACGCCTTCAGAGGCAGGGGGGTCCGCGTAATCAGGGGTCCAGAGATTCAGCTTACCTCTGGAAGCAGTCTGGGGACGTTTTTATCTGCACCACCTTGCGTGGCAAACGATAACGACAGATTTTTGGGTGCAGATGGTAATTGCCAGAAGTTGTCACATCCCTTTCAATCTAAACCTAAGGCCACTAAGGCATATTGCCAGTGTTCCACTCAGTGAAAGGGAAACAAGAAATTCAAAAGCTGCTTCTAAAAAGAGTCATCCAAACAGTTTCATCAGACCACATAGGATCCTGCTCATGAGACTTCTACAGTGGTTTTTGCTAGCACAGTGGTCTCTCCCTTTTTAATTTCTCCAAGTCTTTTGGGTTTCTAACACCATGATGTGAATGGACCCCATTTCTAAGTCAAAGTACTGGAATAGAATGTAAAGGCAGTTGAGATGGAATGTCCATGTCTCCATTATTACTCTCTTTGTAGAAACAGACGTAATAAAAACACAAACAGATCATTCTTATCAGCAGAAACTTCATAACTACACAATAGTTATAATAATAATAATGAAAATAATAGACTGCAGACACTGGAATTAGGTTAATGCTTTTCATCATTTAATAGTGAATATGGAAATCATTAGACAAGACAACGCACTTAGTTATCCAGGGTTGAACCATTGTCATGTTCAGCCTGGAGTGACAAAGCATCAGGTTTGAAAACACATTATCACAATGATGTGAGTTTTAAAAAGCATACAGCAGAAGAAACTTACAAACTTGTGAAGCTGAAACCTATACAAGCAGTAGACAATATATATGACAGGTAAATTTATCAAAATTGTACAAAGGTAGGTAACAGGTGATTGAATTATTTACAGTAAAACCTGTTATCCTGGTGTACTGTATGCATTCTACACATTGTGGAAGTAGAGGACAGTTATTGGTCCGTAGAAGGTTGTGGATAATGGTAGGCAGTCAGGACAGTAGAAAATAATGTGTATTCCATCAGTGTGACTGCATTAATTTGCGAAGATTTAAGTCGACTTAGCACTGTGCCTGTTTTGAGGTATTAGTTTTAGAATATGAACATTAGGATGTTAAAGGCTAGCTCTAATAGTGCTGTTTTAAAGCATTTGCATTGGGCGAGTATGAAATTATCTTTTTCGTTTGGAATGAAGTTTGGTGAAAAACGTAATGAATGCAGTTGCTGTGGGGATGGATTGGCATGCTTTGGTTGTAAATACTGAAAGAGCTGCCAATTGTATAGAGCGTATTAACAAGTGCTTGAATTAAGGGAATTATAGAAGTTACAAGTATGAGACTGTATGTGGTGGTTCTGCAAAATCTGCCAAGAAAGTATAGAAAGAGGGCAAGATTAAAGACTGGGTATTTTGTACAGAAAGCATAGCTATTAGCAGTGCTGTTGTGTGTTGCACTAGTAATCATTTACCTTTATTAGAAGTGGTAAACTGGCATTCTGTTAGTGAGAAGGAGGAATACATCTGCACATATTATTTGATGCTGTTTAAGGGGAAGTAAGAATCTTGTTTTTTTGCACAGCTGCACTTTTACGAAGTCTGTATTCTAACTGTGGAAGAAGCACACAATTACCCATTGGTGTTCTCCTATGAAGTGTTAAGATTTTTTAGCTCAGAACAAGAGTTTTTTTTAGCTTTAGTTATTTGGATATGATATTGAAAGTTTTTAACCATAAAGTCATATTCCTAAATATCTAAATATATCTGTTAGCTCTATTGGATCATTGTTGTTGACTTCTATAGCCCAAATATGTGACACTTTAGCTAGTGATTGATGTTCCAAAGAACATGGCCTTTTTTATTAAGCTTGAGATTGTGTTTGGTTAACCAGTTTGAAAGGAGACATAGATCTTGCTCCAAATCACTTTTTATCTTCCATGTTCTTTGATGTTCTTCCAATTGGCTCAGTATCTGCATGTACTAGTAGTTGGTTCAAGACATTTTCCTGCATGCGGTAGCTATTTGCTCAGTTTGTTTTTTGTAATCTTTATAATATATATTTACCATCTCAAAAGTGCTTACTCCTCTCTGTACTCTTCTTTTCTAGACCTAACACCACTCTTAAGTATTCAACTGTGGTACCACCTTTATCATTCTTATAAGAAAAGCGCAGTCCGGGTCTGAACTGTCTGCAAACAGCTAAAGTTAACTTTGAGTATGTGTCTACCTGTTTGAGCCAATATTCATTTTCCCCTGGAGAGCACTCTGCTTTGGCTTGTAAGCAGCTCCCCCCACCCCACACACACACTCAGCTTCCACTTTCTCTCTTATTCCCTTCTTTTAGCAAATAGTATCCATAACTGATCAATACTGTGTGTTTGTTAATTTAAACTGAGACCACAGTAGCCTACTGATACAACGTTATCCTGTTTTTCCACCTGAGAAAAGGTTAAGAAATTACTTACAGTTTCAGAGCAGTCCTTGGTCAATTGTGATTGTTTCTTAAACAAAAACTTGTCTTTGCTTTGGCTCATTAGCAGCAGCACAAAGAACTGCCTGCTCACACCCTTGTTCTCCCCTCCCCTGTTTATTACCTTAAGACAATCCCAAAGTTAATAAATATTACCTGTGGCAGGCACCATTTTTAAAACTACATCCACCCTTGTCACTATCATATGTTCATTTATCAGTTAACTCTGTTAACTGATTGTTTCCAGCCCCCTCATAAGAGCAACTAACAGGGTCTCTACCCTCTACCCGCTTCACTCCCTACCCTGCCCCATATTCCCTCCCGCCCCCAGTGGTCCCACCTTTATTACACTCACAAACCCCTCCCATCTTTCCAATAGCCAACCATAGCGCTAACTCAACACTACCTCCTCCATCTTCCCACTACTATCACATCTCCTCAACTAACATGTACAAGCATACCTTACCTATGCTCACTGCATGCACTCTCCTTGCATATCTTACATCCTACCAAAGCTCCATCATTCCCCCACTCAACCACTACCACTGTACTACTACTCACACCACCACTCATGTCTCACCCTCACTCAGCTCCCCCCCACCAACTCAAGAACCATCCCTATGCACCCCCCACATATTCTACCAAATATTACTCAAACATTAAAGCATCCCTACAACTTAACATAGTAATCCTCCCACCATACCTATTACCCACAGAGCACAATCATAAAGTTTCCCTTATAAACAAACACATTCAGAAACTGAGAAAACTAATAACCTCATGCATATCAAAACTAGCCCTAAGTGGAGACATCCACCCCAACCCTGGCCCTACAGTCTCCAACCCCAATCCTCATAATCAGACTAGAAACCACAACTTCTCCCATATTACAGCCAATAGAAAGTCAAGTGACTTCCTTATACTAAGCCTAAATATTAGAAGTATATCCAACAAAGTACATGAACTCCATGCCACCATAGACTTGTACTCCCCAGATATAGTCATTCTGACAGAAACCTGGCTAAAACCTCACATTACCAGTGAGCAAATACTCCCTACAGGTTACGGCATACTAAGAGTAGACCGGCTAATCAAGAAAGGAGGCGGTGTAGCTATAATATTTAAACAGCATCTAAACATCCAGATCTTAAAATCATCAGCTCCACAAATAGGCAATGAAGAAATAATATATACCAACCTCAAAATAAAACAAAACAAAACTGTCAACATAATTGGATGCTACGTCCCACCTGGCCAAAACATCCCTCCACTAGAAAACCTCCTCAGCTGGTCTACCCACCATCTCCCCCAAGAAACTATCATTTTAGGGTGATTTCAATATTGACTGGCAATCCTGTTCTGGCAACCATCCAATCCATCATGTAAACCTTTGTGGCTTCACCCAACTAGTCCATTCGCCAACCAGGATAAATAAAAACTCCAGCAAGCACACTACCCTGGACTGGATACTAGTCAGTAAGAGCCGCCAGTCATATATAACAGGCTGCTTATCAGATAGCCTCAGTGATCACTCCCCAACATTCCCACTCAAAAAATACCTATCTCTAGCTAAACCTGTCATCTACCATCAAATACGTAAAAAACTAAACTTTAACCCACTCACATTCATCTCATCCCTCAAAGAATGTAACTGGCATCCTCTAAAGTACCTCAGTCTTGATGACGCAGTTGAATTTTTTAATACTACCTTCCTGAGCATCCTTAATTACCATGCCCCCATAAGACTTTCCAGAACCAAAGCACAACCCTCCCCATGGCTACAGAAAACCACCAAGTCAGAAATGAAAAACCGGGATAAAGCTTGGGAGCACTGGCGCAAAACTAAAATCCCCTCAACTAGACAGAAATTCCTAGAACTACGCAATAGAGTCAAAAAGCTAATAAAACAGGACAAATTCCAATACTACCAGTCTGCCCTAGACTCCTCACAACACAGCCCCAAACAATTCTGGTCCTCCATAAACTCCATCCTCCACCCAGGTAAAGTCAGTACCCCTACTCCTAACATCCCTCACTCCTCAGAAAATATTGCTACCTCATTCAACACACTTCACCCAAACCATACTATCACTAGCTAAATAACACAACCCCCCTCCCCTCCAACCCACACCTTCAACTAGTAATCTCCCCACTGCCTTCTCTTTTTCTCCTGTACCTACCTCCAACATAAAAAAACTCTTAACTAAACTTAAACCCACCAAGTTAGCAGCGGACAACCTTCCAAGTGAATACCTACAAATCGCAGCTGATGCTCTGGCCTACCCAGTATCCATCTTGATTAACCGATCTCTGTCAGAAAGTTACATTCCCACACTGTGGAAAGTATCACATATAATTCCCCTCCACAGAACTAACCAATTACCACCCCATAGCTATTCTCTCTCCACTCTCCAAAATACTAGAGAAATGCATACACTCTCAGGTCTCAGACTACCTCCTTACTAACAACCTCCTTTCCAGTACTCAGCATGGTTTCCAACCAAACCATAGCACCACCACTGCCTTACTCTCCTTTACTAACACTATCCTTCAGCATAAAAACAATTGCTATCTCTCCTCTGCTACTTTCCTAGACCTATCTAAAGCATTTGACATGGTCCCACACAAACAACCTATCTCTGTCCTCAATAACCTATCCTTCTGTCAATCAGTCACCAACTGGTTTCAGAGTTACCTATCTGACCGCCAACAATCCATTGTAATGACAGAATGACATATCTCCCCAACTACCTGTCTCCATAGGGGGTTCCCCAAGGATCCATCCTTGGACCCCTACTCTTCTCTGTTTACACCAGTAATCTAGCCTCTGCCACCAAACATGGCACACTCATACAATATGCAGATGACTCAACCATCATCTGCTCAGCCCAGTCCCTACCCAAACTGCAAAAAGTCACACAGGAAGCCTTTTCCTCTGTTGAAACTTGGTTATCCGATGCCCAATTAATACTCAACTCAAACAAAGCTAAACTGATCATCTTCCAACCCAGCAAACATACTCAAAACAACTCTCACTTTAACATCACAGCAAAAGACAACACCACTATATACCCAACTGAACACACCAAATTGCTAGGAGTGGAAACAGACAATAAACTAAAATTTGACATTCACATATCCATGACCATAAAGAAAGTCCACAAAAAGCTAGGAGCGTCATACAGAAATAAGCAACTTCTCACCAAAGCAGCAAAGATTTCAATAGCAAATTCCCACCTTATCTCCACCCTACTTTATGCCTCTCCAATATATACCAACCTGCGATCTAAACAAGCTAGAGACCTGCTACAACAAAATCGCCAAATTCGCCACAGGGGCATCCTACCGTAGTCACCACTGTCTCTCACTTGCTGAACTGGGCTGGCTTGAACTCCCTCACCTCCTTCAGTGGTATCAACTCTCACTCGCCCACAAACTAGTAAACCATCCTCTAAATGTCCCATCCCTCCAGAATCTACTCCAACCCTATCTCACCACCAGACCACTAAGATCCAGCAGCAAAAATCACTTGCAGATCACTAAAGCCAATAACTCTGCTGGTGAAGCACTATTCTCTTGCACCATAGCCAAATTATGGAACTCCCTTCCACCCACAATTACCTCCGTACCATCATGCACCCACTTCAAAACTTTACTAAAAGCGCACCTAAAACATGCTGGCTATGCCCTTGCAAATCCCACTCTAATATCACCAACCCCATCCAACCACCACCTTTCTTTCCACTCCACTAACTACCTTGATTATAGCAAGCTCAAATGCTCATAAAAGCCTAGTACTACTTATACAGCAGGAACTTCTTATTGTAACATTTGTTAATGTCTGTTATGTACTTCACAGATAAAGATTCTAGTTGTCTACTGATGTACTATGTTCTTCATTTGTAAATATGTTGTAAGTAGTTGCTATGTTAAATTGTTAATCGCTATGTAATCCAATGTAACTACTGTCTGTTTATTTTAACTGTGGAGCTTTTCTCCCTGAGCCTCCACTGAAAATGGACCTATGTCCAGTCGGACACTCCCGGTCAACAAATGTAAATAAATAAATAAATAAATCTTTGTATGGGAAACAACTACCTTTGATTTTCATGTCATCGTACCTCTTAGTGCAACAAATCTGGGCAAAGCCTAAAATAATGGGGAGTCAAGGCCCCAGAAATAGGGACAGATTTTAAATATTACATCTGAAGTAGGAAACTTCATTTGATCATCAACCTGTGGGTATCGGATCTGACCTGGATCCGAGCTGGCAGCTTTCCAAGCTAGAGATCCGAGCTCCAAGCTCCTCCCCTTACCCATAATGCCCTGCCACCTCCTTCCAATCCCCCGATCTCGTTTGCCGCGGCTTTGTCAAGCACGGATTTCTCGAGCTCCTAGCTTTAAGCGATCTGTGAGTAGGAACGTTTCTTAAAATCTTATTCGTTTTTTGTGTGTGTGAACAAGTTAATTCCTTAGTTTAAACCCCTTTACCGTTCCTCTTAGTTTAAAGCCTAGTACTCTCCCCTTTTTCCCCTTAGCTGTTTGTGTGAGGTGCATGTATGTTTCTTTTGGGATAATGGCTGAGGCCTCTAAGGCCATTTTTTCTAAGTGCACTGAGTGTGGTCATAAGCTTTTCCCAGCAGATGGCCACACTCAATGCATCCTCTGTCTGGGAAGTATCGCACTTGTCTTTGGGCTGCCAAATTTGTGCAGCTTGTAACCCCCGGGCCCTGAGGGATAGGAGGAATAGGCTGATTCTGGCAGGTCTTCTACCCTCAGAGTCAGCTTCCTCCTCCTCTCCCGCGGCTGCGGCTATTCAGCCTGTTGTTCCCTCTCCCTGGCTGGGACTCAACCTCCTATTTCTTCTCAGGGAGAGATGGACTCTAGGAAGGAGTGGAGAGAGAGAGAAAGGGAGAAGGAGAGGGAAAAAGAAAGGCATAGGAGTCACAAGCAGCGGGCCGACTCTGCCCCCTAGGCCCTGCCTGCCAAGCTGCTCTCCTCACCTCAGAAGATTTCCAGGCCTTCCTCCCCTCGGCTCCGTTCTCCATGCTTCTCACTGGAGCCGGAGGAGGAGGCCCAACCATCTTCGAGGTCATCGCAGCGCCCCCCCGGCCAGCTTTGGCAGCCTCTTCTAGGTCGACCTGCAGTTCTGTGACGCTGATATGGACCGGATGATGCGTCGTTTCCTCCAAACCCAGATGCAGATGGGAGTGCTGCTGCCCCCCCCCCCCCGGGGGGGACTTCAGCCCCACTTTTTGCCCCGATAGCTCCTTCTCCGATCCATTATCGGGTTTCAGAGCCATCTGATCCGAAGAGTCCCAGAGCCAGGGTGTCGGCGCCGACGGTTATAGTTACCTCAACGCTGGCCATGCCCTCGAGTTTCTCGGATCCCCTTTCAGATCTGAGCTCTTGGAGCCGTGAGCTATGTGTTAGATCCGGTGGGGCCAGTGTTTCTTCGGCTCCGATGTCCTTCAAGGATGCATCTGCAGTCCTAACATATGGGTTGTCCTGCCTCAGGTAGCCCTTCGGTCGGCCGGATTCCAAAGTCTGGGTCTGGCCTCGGCTGATGTCGCACTTCACCCGACGTCATAGCTGCTGTGGTATAAAGGCATCAGCTGACGCCATTTTCCCCAGTCTTTCTTGCCGCGCGGTGCCCAAAGCAGAAGCTGTTCGCAAGTGCCGGTCAGTCAGATCCAGAGATTTCTACTACCGAAGACTTCTAAAAAGCTAAGTACCCCGTTGGGGACTCTTTCTTGCCTCAGCCGATGTCAGACAAAGTAAATAATTGTTTAACTTGTGGGAAACAAATACCTCATAAGGATTTCCACTCTTACTGCCTTCCTTGTTTAGGCCCAGACCACGACGTATCAGCTTGTCTAGCCTGTGCTTCCTTCAACCGACGGACGCTTAGACGTCGTTCGGAGTTTGCAGAGGAGATTTTTGGTCCCGCTTTTGCATACAAAATGCCATCGGAGACTCCAACTACACAATTAGCTAAAAAGCGTAAGGAAAAGGACCGACACTCGCGGTCCGAGGTTTCGGCTGAAACCACGGTTAGGCCAACCAAGAGTGTCTCGGTTTCGGCTGAAACCAAGTCCTCAGTTCTTCCTTCGGCTGAAAGCATGCCTCCGATAGCCGAGGCCTCACAGAGCATGGCTGAATCTGCTTCTGAAATTACCCCTACTGAAGCAGGCACCCAGGATTTATCAGATACTATTCCTTTAGACATATCTACCCCTGCACGTGGGGCTGCTAGACCCCCTGCATCTATGTCTATCAAGGCTTTTTCCAGGGCTAAAGCAGCTAAATCTTCTAAGGCCTTACCTGCTAAAACTCCCTCACACAGGCCTACCTCTAGTTCCCAAATGCTCAGCCTGGCTGAGGATCTCATTTCTTTGATCAGGGGATCCCAACCTCACCCAGACAGGGCCTCTCAACCCCCTCCAGATAAGAGGCCTAGAACTGAACCCCCGGAACCTGTTTCTACAGACTATTCCTCGGATGACTCAGATATTTCAGACCCAAAGGAAGGCCCATATCCTCCTTATGAGGATTGTGATGCAGAAGACTCCATTCCTTCTGCTTCTCCTCCTGAAGAATTTTCTTTTGGGGAAACCTTACATGCTATGAGGGAACACTTTCAATGGCAGGGCCAGGATTTTTCAGATTCAAGGAAAAGGCTAAGGACTTTTTTACATTTACCACAGCATAGGCCTTTAGCCATTCCTCCAGTACTAACAGTTGTTGATGATGCATATAATGATGCCTGTACTGCCCCTGATTCTCTTTCTCCGCCCCCTGCCAAACCTGACAGATATTACAGGGTCCCGGACACACACTTCCATTTGTATAAGGCTCCTGTTGCAGATCCTGAAACCATTTCACAGGGCCCCAAAGCTGTGGCAGCTGCCTCTGCCAAAAACCCTCTCCCCTCTGAAAGGGAATCTAGAGCATTAGAGAGATGGGGTAAAAAGGTTTATACTTCTGCTACTCTTTTGGCCAGGGCCTTAAACTGTCAATTTCACATGATTCAGTACCAGGAATTTTTGTTAGACCAGCTAAATAAAAAACTGTCCTCTCCTGAACCTATAGACCGCAAGTCCCTTTAGGATTTGGTACATAACTCTCAGCAGGTCAGTAACCATTTCTTAAAATGTGGCTATGATGCACTGGAGGCTTCCTTTAGATCAGCTATGACTGGAACAGTGATTAGAAGGCATGCCTGGTTAAAAGAACAATCCTTACCAGACCATGTTAAGTCAAAACTCCTAGATGCTCCTATGGAGAAACAAAGTTTGTTTGGCTCCTGCACAGGAGGTTCTAAAGAAGGTGGAAGAAAAAGCAAAATCTGTCCAAACAGTCAAGGATTTCTTACAGGTCCAACCTCCGAGGTTTAGCAGAAATTGGCCTTCGAAGAATTGGTCCTTTCCAGACACCTCCAGAGCACAGAGAGGCAGAAATAGACGCCCAAGAGGCAGAGGTCAATCCAGGGTGCCTACAGGGGACGACAGTGGCAGCCTAACAACCAGAGAAGTACTGCCACAGATTCAACTACAACCACTTCCACAGGACAGACACAATGACTTGGCTCTGATTCCGCCTACCAGGGAACAACTGGAAGCACCCTTGGGCGGAAAACTAGCCTTATTTTCCGTAAACTGGCATTACATTACAGGAGACAAATGGACGTTACAAACAATAGACAAAGGCTACAGGTTTCACTTCCACACTCTACCAAAAAAGAGGAATGCCAAACCTACCACCAAGCCAAAAAACAGACGCTCTAAGACAAATCAACAACTTACTAAGGATGAGAGCTATAGAAAAGGTACCACCTATGGAACAAGGCCAAGGATTTTACTCCAGGCTTTTCCTTGTACCAAGAAAAGAAAATCAATGGAGACCTATTCTCGACTTGTCCGCTCTGAACACATACCTCATTGTCCCAAAATTCAAAATGCTGACCCTCCAGCAACTTCTTCCCATGCTGGGCAAGGAGTCTTGGCTGGTGTCTCTAGATCTCAAGGAGGCATACCTGCACGTCCCTATATGACCAGATTGCAGAAGACACCTCAGATTTCTTGCAGGATCAGAGCATTATCAATTCTCAGCATTGCCCTTTGGCTTATCTACTGTGCCCAGAGTATTCATGAAATGCCTGGCATCAGTAATTGCTAATTGCAGGCTTCAGGGAATTCAAATTTACCCATACCTGGACGACTGCCTAATACAAGCGGACAACAAGACAAAATTAACAAAAGATTTGGAAAAGGTCATGCAACTGTTGCAAGCCTTGGGATACACAGTCAACATGCAAAAGTCAAGACTAGTACCATCCCAAAGGATAACATTCTTGGGTGCAGAACTGGATACATCAACTCAGATGGCTTTTCTCACAGAAGAAAAACAAAAGCAACTACCAGTCTATTTCATGACATTAACAACACAAACTCAGCTTACTGCAAGGAAAGTCCTGCAAGCCCTGGGTTACATGGCATCCTGCATAATATTGATTCCGCATGCCAGGCTGCATATGAGAAAGTTGCAATGGTACCTAAGGAATGTATGGTCTCAACACAAGCACAGTCTAGAAGCCCAGATTCCAATAATTCCATGCCTGAAGCAAGAATTCCTGTGGTGGGCTCAGGCCTGTCAGTTGAACAGAGGATTGCCTTTCTACAAACCTCATCCAAGCCAGACCATCACCACGGACGCCTCAGACCTAGGCTGGGGGGCACACATGGTGGACAAGTGTATACAAGGCCTATGGACCCAAGACCAGCTGAATCTACACATAAATCAAAAGGAGATGCTGGCAGTGAAACATGCAATCCAGGCATTCAGACCATTCCTTCAACAAGGTCACCTGCTGATAAGGACGGACAATACCACAGTCATGTGGTACATCAACAAACAGGGAGGTACACACTCTTATCCTCTATGCCGGATGGCAATGGACCTGTGGAATGTGGCCCTGAATCTCAACATTCAACTCCAGGCCAGATTTGTACCAGGAAAAGAAAATTCACTAGCAGACACCTTAAGCAGAACTACCACGGATGCTGCATCCAGATATCTTCAAAACCATAACAAAGAAATGGGGACTACCAGAGATAGACCTGTTCGCCTCCCCACACAACCACCAATTGAAGAAATTCTGCACAAGAGCATACCACCCACTAGCTTGGAGGGTGAACTCCCTTTCCTTCAGCTGGAAAAACCTGACAGCATATGCATTCCCACCTCTTCCTTTGATGTACAAAGTCCTACTGAAGATCAAAGAGGATCAGCCAAGGGTAATCCTGATAGCTCCAGACTGGCCGAGGCAACATTGGTACCCGCTACTGAGAAGCATGTCTCGGACACACGCATGGCCTCTACCTCTATGTCCCTTACTTCTAACACAGAACAACTACAAGATCCTACATCCAAACTTGAAAACATTGCAGCTAGCTGCTTGGAATATTGTATAAAACAAAATAACCCAGATTTATCTCAGAGGGTTAAGGGCATTATCCTGGAGGCTCGCAGACCCTCCACAAGGAAGACTTACTCAGCCAAATGGAAAAGATACCTCATTTGGAGTGCAGCAAAAGGAGAAAATGTCTCATTGGCAAACATAGCACACATCCTGGAATACTTAGCAGAACTGTTCCACAATGGCCTGTCCTACTCCTCCATTAAGATTCATGCATCAGCAATTTCAGCAGAATACAACATGGATCCTCCTGTCTTCTCTCATCCTCTACTCAGGCAGTTCCTGAGAGGAATCAAAAATGTAAAGCCTCCAAGGAAACCACCTTTACCTACATGGGATCTCAACTTTGTGCTGGAAAAGTTAACACTTCCCTTTTGAACCAGCAGCAACAGCAGATTTACAGTTCTTGTCTTGGAAAACTGCTTTCCTGCTAGCAATCACTTCAGCAAGGAGGGTATCTGAATTACAGGCATTAATGGCAGTACAGCCCTTCCTTATCTTCCATCAGGATAGAGTGTCTCTGAGAACTAACCCTACCTTTATGCCAAAAGTGGTCTCCAGAGTATCATTGAACCAAGCGATTCATTTACCTACATTTTTCCCCAACCCACAGAACAGGGGGGAAAGACTGCTACATACCTTGGATGTGCACAGACAATTACGCTACTATCTGGACAGAACTAAGACCAACAGAAAAACTGACCAGCTTCTGGTAGCATATGCAACAGGAATGCAAGGAAAAGCAATTTCAAAACAAACAATCTCAAAATGGATAGGAAATTGCATTCGCTTTTGCTACTCTTTTCATGGAAAGACAACTCCTGAAAATATCAGACCTCATTCCACAAGAGCTACAGCCACCACTACAGCTTTCCTACGAGGAGTGGCTACCAAAGACATTTTAGAAGCTGCTACATGGAGCTCCGTGCATACATTTGCCAAGCATTATAACCTTCCTTTATACTCCAGATCCCGAGCAGGTTTTGCAACTGCTGTGTTGCAAGGGATCTTGACTACACCATCTTTATCTTAGTGCCTCCCCCCAGTTTGGCTATGGTATTCTACCCATATGTTAGGACTGCAGATGCATCCTTGAAGGACATAGTACAGTTTTGTACCTACCATAAATGTAGATGTCCGATAGGTATGCATCTGCAGTCAGGATTACCCACCCTCCTTCCCCTCTGTGGTATTCCTAGGGTACTTACCCTCTTTTAGCTAGCTGGGGGAATTTATTATGGTGTATTTGTTTTGTATATATGTGTATATATATATATATATATATATATATATATATATATATATATATATATATATTTTTTTTTTTTTTTTGGCTCTCTACTGTTTGGAATTATTTGCATTTATCCAAATTTAGCCTTCCTAGAGGGCACCTGGCATCTGGGGCAAGAAACACTGAGGAAAATGGCATCGGCTGATGCCTTTATATCACAGCAGCTATGACGTCGGGTGAAGTGCGACATCAGCCGAGGCCAGACCCAGACTTTGGAATCCGGCCGACCGAAGGGCTGCCTGAGGCAGGACAACCCATATGTTAGGACTGCAGATGCATACCTATCGGACATCTACATTTATGGTAGGTACAAAACTGTACTTTTTGGTTGGAGCACACTTCCCTCTCGGGTCCGAACGCTTCGGCTCTGACGCCGATCCCTGCGCCGGATCCAAGGTTGTTAACCACGGAGCCCAGAGAGATTGGTTCATCCTCGGCTTTCAACATGATGGAGAGGTTTCTCTTGAGAGGTTCGAGACCCCCTACTCTTTCTTCAGATCCAGCCCCCATTCCCTTGCAGCTGGGCTTGTCTTCCATCATCCAGTTCCAGGGACAGCCTGCATTGACGCCCCAACCCGTTTTACTGGTGGAACACAGCCCTGTTAGTGAGCCCTCCTCGGACAGTCCCACCGATGAGGTCCCTCACAAACGTAAGTGTAAGAGGAGGCACTTGGACTCCCCTGAGTCCCTCACGGAGGACACCGATTTGGAAGAAGGGGAAGGTTCCCCCAAGTCACCCCCCCGATGACGTCTCCTTTGAAGTCATTATGGAAATGCTTCACCTGAAAGGGGGGTGGTCAGCCCAAAAGCCTTTCTCGGACGAGTCAGTGTTTCTGGAGGCATTCGATGCAGGCCCGTCTACCTCTTGGCTGTCCCCTCCGGCCGACCCCCTGGTTGATCTCATCACTACTAGTGCGTGGAAGGAACCGGACACTGTAGAGCCGATCCCCAGGAGGCCAGACAGGATTCTCAGTCCCCCCATGGATAAGACGGCTTGGAGTAAGGGTTCCCCAGTAGATGCCATGGTGGTGGCAGCAGCCACCAAGAGAGAACTCGCTCAGGATAGTTCCTCGATCCATCCCCCTGAGAAGGAGTCTCGGACTATGGATCGTATCGGGAAGCGGATGTTTGCTTCAGCCACCTTTTCTATAAGGGCGCTGAATTACTTGGCCCATGTAATTAGACTTCAGCAGGATCTAGTGAAAGAATATGCTGAGTCTCCCCCTGAGTCCATGTTGACCGAAAACAAACGGACCTTCTCAACTCGCATGGCTACTCTCAAATCTGTTTCGAACACGTCAATGCAGCTACTTTCCCATGCCACGGAAGGAGCCACTAGAGCCAGCGGGTCCGGTATCGCCTTAAGGCTTTGTGACTTTGCAGAACCTTTCAAGACATTCTTTATAAACGCACCCTTCGACGGTTCTACTCTGTTTGGGAAGACTTTCCACGACGCATTGGTTCAGAGCGAGAAAGATGGGAAGACGCTGTCTGCCGTCGGAGTCTGCTTCTCGACTCCTCAAAGGTCCTTTTCTAGGAACCAGAGAGGACAAAAGAAGATGTGGTTCCGGAAGTCTCAGCAGTCCCGTTATGCTCTGGACCCTTCGTCCTTCAGAGGCAGAGGAGGACAAGGTGGACGCCGGCCCAGAGGCAGAGGGGGACCAAAAAATTTTGGGTCGCGGGAACCCTTTTCTGATCGACCCACCCAGCAGCCCTGAGGGGTTGCCCGACTGTTCCTTTCTGGAGGCAGTCGGGGGGTGTTTTTCAAAGCACTTGGCCCAATGGGAGTCCATAACATCAGATCGCTGGGTGCTTCGAATAATATCCAGAGGTTACTGTATCCCTTTCATAAATCTGCCTCCTCAGTCGAGGCACCTCCCCGATGTACCACCCAGTCAGAGGGAGGCTGCAGCTTTAGAGGTAAAAAAGCTGCTAGAAAAAAAGAGCCATCCAGCACATCCCCCCAGGACAATCAAAATTAGACAATTACTCCAGGTTCTTTTTGGTGCCAAAGAAGACTGGGGACTTGAGGCCGATCCTCGACCTTTCAACATTGAACCTCTTCATTGTCAAGGAAAAATTCCGGATGGTCACACTTCAATCCATTCTGCCCCTGCTGCAGGAGATGGACTGGATGTGCTCCATAGACCTCAAGGATGCGTACTATCACATTCTCATGGATAGGCATTCCAGGAGGTTTCTCCGTTTCTGGGTAGGGGCCAGTCATTACCAGTTCAGGGTCCTAAGCTTTGGTCTCACCACAGCCCCCAGAAATTCACTAAGGTGATGGCAGTTTTAGTGGCCCACCTGAGGCTTCAGGCAATACAGATTTTTCCTTACCTAGATGACTGGCTCCTGACCACCCCCACCAGGCATCTGCTGTGCTTAGCCAGGGATTGTTTCCTACTTCTAGCGTCTCATTTGGGGATCACCATAAACTTGAAGAAGTCATCCCTCCAACCAGTTCAAGTCTTGGAGTTCATACTGGCCAGGATAGACACGCTTCAGACCAAGGCCTTCTTGACGCCAGACAGACTTTGCAGTTTGACTTTACACATTTTAGCCCTTCTCCAGTCATCTGCCTCGTCAGCGGAGTTAGTCCTGAGAGCTCTAGGGTCCATGGCAGTGGCAATCAACCTTGCGCCCTTAGCCCGCTTGCACATGAGGATTCTCCAGTGGACATTACAGGTTCAGTGGTCCATCCTTCACCATCCGTTGGACTTGCCAATTCCTCTCAGCAGAGTGTGCAAAAATTCTTTCTTGTGGCTCCACTCCCGAGAGCTTCGGGGAGGGCGACCATTTGTTATGCAGCAACCCCAAGCCACGGTGACCACGGACGCTTCTCGCCTTGGGTGGGGGGGCATTACGAGGGCAGAACTGTTCAAGGTACGTGGACTCAGACAGAGACCATTCTGCATATCAGTGTTCTGGAGATGAGAGCGGTGCTTCTAACGTTGCAAGCCCTTCATGCCTTTCTCCCTCCAGGGACTATTGCAATTTAGTCAGACAACATGTCGGTGGTCTGGTACATCAACAAACAGGGGTGGACCACGTCTTACCCTCTTTGTTGAGAGGCCATGAGAGTTTGGGATTGGGCGATATCCACCAACCATTTTCTGTTAGCAACGCACATTCCGGGTCGGTCCAACATCCTAGCGGACAAACTGAGTCGAACTATCCTCTCGCTTTACGAGTGGTCTCTGAATCCCTTAGTAGCGAAACAGATCTTCGGCAAGTGAGGTCAGCCTTGCTGCAATCTCTTCGCGTCGCCTTCCAATGCGAAGTGCAGCGAGTTTTTCGCTCTAATTCCCCCTCCTGGGGAACTCCCCAGAGAAGCTCTAGTTCATGCTTGGCCACCCAGTCTTCTGTATGCTTATCCTCCTCTTCCATTGATAATACAATTCTTACAGAAAGCTCGTTGGTTGGGGAAAAAGATTATGCTCATAGCCCTATTCTGGCCTCGTCAAACCTGGTTCCCGTGCCTGCAGTCTCATCTTATAGCTCCTCCCTGGATCTTGGATCCCATCCCGGATCTAATATCTCATCCTTTGGGATTGAAACCCCCGAACCTGGTCGATCTCAAGCTTTCAGCATGGTTGATCTAGTTCCATTAGTTGCTAGGACTCCCGGTATCTCGTCTGCAGTTAGATCTATCCTGGTAGCGGCGCATAAGCCATCTACCAGGAAGGTTTACAATAGTAAATGGAAGCGGTTTTCTATTTGGGCATCTCATAGGAAATTGGGCCCTTTCACTGCTCCCATCCCAGCAGTGCTTGATTTTCTATCGCATATTTTTCAGCAAGGGGCCAGTTCCTCTACTGTAAAGGTTCAAATGGCTGCCATCTCGCATTTTCACATTGGAGATAATCTCAGTCCCCTGCTTCCACCAAGAGTTGTAAGGCCTTTCTGAAAGGTACGTTTCTCTTGAGACCCCCTGTTAGGAACCCCGTCCCTCCTTGGGATCTAACCTTGGTCCTTCAAGCTCTAACTGGACCTCCTTTGGAACCTGCAGCCTCTGTTGATTTGAAATTCTTGTTCTGGAAAACTGCCTTTTTGGTAGCCATTACCTCAGCTAAAAGAGTGTCGGAGCTTCAAACTCTCTGTATTAGAGCCCCGTATCTGTTTTTTCATAAGGACAGGGTCTCTCTCAGGACCAACCCATCTTTCCTACTTAAAGTGGCCTCCGAGATGAACATCAATCAGTCCATTAATATCCCAGTTTTCTTCCCTAATTATCAAAACAAAGGGGAGTACAAACTTCATTTGTTAGATGTTCGTAGGCAGTTACGGTTTTATTTACACAGAAAACCAGCCTTCCACAAGTCTGATCAGCTATTTGTCTCTTTTACTAAACCCTTCTTGGGTAAGCCTGTGTCGAAGGTGACTGGCCAGATGGATTTCGAATTGCATTTTGTTCATATATAAACTATCTGGCCTGCCAGAAACTACTGGGGTTTGCCATCACTCTACCCGTTCTATGGCTACATCAGCTGCATTCTGGTCAAGAATTCCGTTGGATGACATTTGTTCTGCGGCTACTTGGGCATCCTCTCATACCTTTATCGCTCACTATAAATTGGATTTAGTGTCTAGAGGAAGGGCGGCTTTTGGCTCTGCAGTGCTCCGGAATATCCTTCCTTGAGGACCCCCCACGTTTTTTGGTAGCTGGGGACTCTGTCCCACAGGTTGATGATCAAATGAAGTTTCCTACTTCAGATAAAGAAGTTATGTACTCACCATAACGTTCCATCTGAGTAGGTAACTTCATTTGTCAGCAACCGACCCTCCCTCCATCCCTCTAACCTGGTTCTTTGGTTTCTTGATCACTAGGATGGTTTATCCAGGTCATTTGTTAATCCTTAGGTTAGGATTCTCCAGGTTGTTGCTTTGTCATGGTGAGATTATGTAGATGGGCAAACACGATCTGGGGATTAGAAGGAGGTGGCAGGGCATTATGGGTAAGGAGCTTGGAGCTTGGATCTCTAGCTTGGAAAGCTGCTGGCTCGGATCCGATACCCACAGGTTGCTGACAAATGAAGTTACCTACTCAGATGGAACGTTATGGTGAGTACATAACATCTTTTCTTATAAACTTAGAAAGTTGCTAGAATAACAGGATTTATGTTAGCATTAATTTATTGAAGGATTATAAAATCTGGAACTCAAGTATATGTCAATATTTAGTAACCTCAATCCACAATGATTTGCCAGAAAGCCACAAATTGTATGATGACCAGATCAAAAATAAGAGGCAGAAATCTGGACATTCTGTGAACATCTGGACAGTTTAGAGGCATGCATGTCAACTTAATATAAAAAAAGATGTGAATTTGGAGGAAGTCATTAGGCAGTTTGTCAGTGAATAAGGTGAATCCTTTTGGACATAAAACATTATCCTTGGGGTAGGTACATCATTGTGTAAGGGGTTAGAGTGAGTGATGTACAGACTAACATAAACTCTGAAGTACCTGTTATCCAGGAAGGATTTGAATCACTCACATATTTGTGGTTGGCCCTGGATCATAGTAAAGAGTTCAATAGGAGAGTTTGATTAATTAGATGTAAAATTTTTATAAGGCTGATGATGAGGAAAATTTGTTAGCATGTCGATGTTTAAATTCTGTAGTACAGTGTAAGTGTGCAGGTCATCGTGCTCCTGCCTGACTAAAAATTGTGTTAATTTAGAATGCATTCATAGAGCTGGTTGCATATTAGTTTTCTGGCATTTGGCCAAGGGTAGATGATATTGAGATTGGAAGTCATTTTGTGGAGGTGAGTTTGAGATTTTTGGATAAGGGCTTCAGTATGGCTATTTTCCAGTGGCTGGGCATAATCCTTTAGTGAAGCCACAACTCTGTTCTTTGTCATTGGTTAAATATATCACACGGAATTTATTTTTTTTAATGAGTCACCCACAAGCCTCCCTGTCCACTATAGCAAAGGGAGGCAATCTTTTTTCCAGTTGTTTCTTGCATCCTTGCCTGCTGACAATCCACAGTATAACTCTACCTATTCATTTCTCCATACTAGTGAACTACCCCAGTACAGTACAGGGGCAAGAACAGTCCATAGGGGCCATCATAAAGGCAGCTGTTAGGGTTGTAGTGCCCTCACTAGCATCCTAGCATTGAATATATTTCCCTGGAATGGATGGGGGTGTCTACTCTTATGCCCTGGAATGGATGGGGATGCCTACCCCTGTGCCTTGGAATGGATGGGGATGCCTACCCCTGTGCCTTGGAATGGATGGGGGGCAATACCCTATGCCTTGGAATGGATAGGGGCGCCTACCCCTATGCCCTGGAATGGATGGGGGCACCTACCCCTATGCCCTGGAATGGATGGGGGCACCTACCCCTATGCCCTGGAATGGATGGGGGCACCTACCCCTATGCCCTGGAATGGATGGGAGCACCTACCCCTATGCCCTGGAATGGATGGGGGCACCTACCCCTATGCTCTGGAATGGATAGGGACGCCTATCCCTATGCTCTGGAATGGATGGGGACGCCTAACCCTATGCCCTGGAATGAATGGAGCACCTACCTCTACGCCCTGGAATGGATGGGGGTGCATACCCCTACACCCTGGAATGGATGAGGGTGCCTACCCCTATGCCCTGGAATGGATGGGGTGCCTACCCCTATGCCCTGGAATGGATGGGGGCGCCTACCCCTATGCCCTGGAATGGATGGAGGTGCCTACCCCTATGCCCTGGAATGGATGGGGGCGCCTACCACTATGCCCTGGAATGGATGGGGGCGCCTACCCCTATGCCCTGGAATGGATGGGGGTGCCTACCCCATGACCTGGAATGGATAGGAGTGCCCATCCCCTATGTCCAGGAATGGATAGGGGTGCCTATCCATATGCCATGGAATGGATGGGGGTGCCTACCCCTGTGCGCTGCAATGGATAAGGGGGCTGCTGTGGTACCTGTATCACTGTGGAAATCCATAGTGCCTTTCCCCTGTGAGTGCGTGCTTACACACACATACACTCACCAATGGGGGGGGGGGTAGTACCAGATTGTAGCTTGTTGAGATGAAAGCCTGTCTCATGATCTGCACTGCAGTGTTGCCTCTTCTGTTGAAGGTTATGGCTGTGTATGTCCTATTCCTTCCTTCCTGCCAGCTCCATCAAGCACCTGAGTCACTAATCGGACTTCAGTCACCTAGACTCTAGTCAGGACTTTTTATCCCTGTACACCACTGGAACTGGCACATAAGGGTAGCAGGGAGTAATAAACGAGCTACTTATCCCTCGTTTACTTTATTGAGGTTCCATACTGTGCAATACAGATGAAGGAGTGTAGGACAGCTGACTAAGGTCCCATACTGCCCAGTACAGACAAAGGGGTGTAGGACATGTTAAAAATAGGATAACTGACCAGGCTAAAAAAAAGAGGATAAACCAGGATATGGCTAAAGGATAAAATAATGAGCTGTAACTAATTTAGTCATTGGCATTTGCAAAAAAGAATTGTAGAAATGACAGAGTACATGGAGTCAGTAAGGAAACCGGTAACAGTGGTAAATTCAACTTAATAACTTTACCCAATAGGCTAATGTGGTTTTTACCTAGCCAGTAATAGCTAAGAACAATGGGTAATCTTAACTTGATGAATCTGGATGCAGTAATTGTAATAACTACAGATAATGTAAAATAGTAGTTTCAAGTGCAGTAACAGTATAGCAGTCAGACAGGTAATAAAGGTATATCACAAAGGTCACCTTGTACTCTGTACTGTGGTAATGTAGAGCAGTAGCTTTAAATACTGTAACATGGTGGTAATTAGAACAAGCAAAACTGCAACATTACCCATGATCAAAATGTGCAGTTACTGAGATCATTAGTAAATTTGTTTTTATATACCTAGTATGAGAGTCATCTTAAATAATGCTGGTAGTAAAACCAAAGCAGCAAGTCACTTAATATCACTACAGTCAGCAAATCAAAGATGCACAGCAGTACAATACTAATAAGTAGCAAAAGTGCAATGCTATTCAAACCCAACAACACCACTGCAGAACAAAAGTGCTAATTTCAGCAATGTGCTCACAATAAGTGCAATTAATAAGTAACAATGATTTCCCTATATGAACAAGGCAGTGTAAAAATCACAGTAGTACAACAAGGTTGTGAAAATGAAGGCACTGAAATTTACATTGTATAGAACACACAAGATTGGTTCCCTTACCTGTTTAGAGTAGACGCCCTTGTTTCATAACTAATAGGATGTTCCGATATACACTGACTTGCTGTAATGTGTTTGCACACCAGCATGCAAATTTGCAAGCCTCTTGGTATTTAAAACCCGTAATTTCTAACCCTGCATAGGTTGGCCTATGAAAATGTAGCCAGTGCTCTCAAAGAAACTGGACAATCAAAATCAAACATTCCAATCCTTCACTGGAGCCCAAGCTCTCAAATAGTCTTTCAGTTTTCTGAGCAGCCCAGTACTAAGGAGATAATGGGCTTTTGCTATGTAATAGTAAATATCTTTGAGAGTCTCTTTTATAGATCATTGGAGTTGCCATTTTTTCCACTACCCATTCAAGCCCCTATCCCCCTCATTGCCAACTGTAGATGTTTACTATGTCCAAAAAGTTCAACCTTCATTATTAAAAACTTAGTCCAGTAAAGTCCGATTTAAAAGAACAGTATTTTTATGAGTTAAAAGAACAATATCTTTATAAGCCAGCTTGGTGTCTCCCTAATATCATTAGTTTTTGTAAAAGTACTGGAAAATACAACAAATAGATTAGCTTACACTTACTGCTGTCCATCTCGAAAGCAGACTTTTCTCATTGTTCCAAGATAAAATTAAATGTGAGAGTGTTCAATCTCGCCGTTTGTTCTTACACATGGGTGTCGGAGCCAATCCTCGGCTCCGAGTCGGCCGCTTAGCAAAGCTCTGCATCCAGAAGAAGCTCGAGACCAACCTACCTCCCACAATTCCCTCTGCCTTTACCTCAGATCTAGTTTGCCGCTGCAACCGATCGCATCGTTCTGAAGAGCTCTGAGCCAACTGGAACAGATAAGCTAACTTTTTCAAAGAAAATTTTCTTGAAAATTTCTAGAATTGTAGACTTATATAGTGTGTGTGTGTGTGTGTGTGTGTGTGTGTGTGTGTGTGTGTGTGTGTGTGTGTGTGTGTGTGTGTGTGTGTGTATGGTCTGGTTTCCCCTTTAACTATATATATAGTGTTTTTATACATTTATATTTAATTTAGGTTACCTAGGGCCTACCCCACCTACTAAAAACCTGGATTTGACTACTTGATATCATTATTGCTGTGACACTTTACCTTTTGACATTGTTTCTTGACTTTCAATTCTTATTATGTCAGAGAAGGTTAAGTCAGGTTTTAAAAGATGTCAGTGCGGACAGAAGATGTCTGTCACCGACAACCATAGCTCCTGTGTCTACTGTCTTGGCCCTCTCCATTTTCAGGAGGACTGTTCCATATGTCATTCCTTTAGTGGAAGGGTCATGACAGATAGGCGCAGGAAGCTTATGGACAGAGGTCTACTGAAGCCTGCTTTCCAAGAGGCTTTAGATAAGTCAGACCAGACTTCTAAATCTTCGAAGGAGTCGAAGACTTCGGAGCCTACGTCATCGGCTCCAAGTTCTTCTTTTAAAGTTCGTTCACCGGTTCCACAGACTTCGGGGCCGAGTGTCGAGCTATTGTCTGTCACCGAGCCTCGGGTCTTGGAACCGGTGACGGAACTGCCACCTCCTGCTCTTTTGAGGTCAGCACCGTCCTCGATTCCTTCGATGCGGTCTTCCAGGCCCCTCTCCGACACCGACGTAGATCGTGTGGTGCAGAAGCTGATGGAGAACACGGCCCTGTCCAAACTCATTGCAGTCTCCTCTCAGTTGGTGTCGAGACTTGAAGGCCTTCCCTTGTCTCCATCTGGTCCTCCTCCGAGGCCTACTCAGCCCTCGGTGCCGGGAGACACTGATCTGCTGATAGTGGAGCCCTTGGTGCCAGAACCGTCTCTTTCTCGGTCGGCACCGTTGACCTCGACTCCGTCGGAACCTCTACCGGACTCGCGGAGCCGACGATCTATCCTTGGTTCCGGGACCGAGAGTCGAACCGATGTTTCGGTGCCGACTCTCCCTCTCGGCGCCTCGGCACGGATCACCACAGCTCCGTCCTCGGGGTCGGTGCCCTTGGCTTCAAGGCCGGAGATACCTCCGCGTTCTTGAACCGGGGATTCCTCGGCTCGGGGTCCGGGGGCCTTCGACCTTATGAGGAAGGTATTGTCTTCCCAGACAACTACTTCAGCAGAAGCAACGTCTCCCTCCCATAAAGGCCCGTTGTCCTCTTCTGCACCTACGGCTACTCAAAAGCGTCGAGCACCAGTGTCTCAGCCGCTCCCAGAGGGAGCCCCCTCCTCCTCGAAGGCTTCATCGGATGCCCCCCCGATGACGTCCCGAGGAAAAGATTGTGCAAGAGGAGGCACTTGGATTCTCCACAAGAGTCCTTAACATCAGACACTGACTTAGATGGGTCCCCAAAATCACCCTCGAAGGATGTCTCTTTCTCTGACATCCTGGAGATCCTAAAACAGAGAGGTGATTGGCAAGCCCTACCCCCTTCTGAGGATGAGTCAGTTTTGCTGAAGGCACTCGGTGCTCACCCTTCTTCCTCCTGGGTCACTCCGCCCTTCGACGAGTTAATGGAATTAATTGCTCGAAGGGCATGAGAGACACCTGACACAGTGGAGCCAGTTCCCAGAAAGCCTAATAAATATATAACGGCCCCTCAGGATAAGGCATACCTCACAAAGGGAGTTCCAGTGGACGCTATGGTGGTGGCAGCTGCCATGAAAAAGGATATGTCCGAATCTTCCTCGTCTGTCCATCCTCCTAACAGAGATTCTAGGACCATGGACAGATATGGGAAGCGCATTTTCAGTTCAGCGACTTTTTCCATGCGATCGCTGAACTATTTGACACATTTCACATGATTACAGAGGGATCTAGTCAAAGAGTTGGGAGATACCCTCCAGGGTACTACAGATGCTGCTGTCTCGGATAAGGTTACAGCACAGCTCAATACCCTTACATCTATTGTAAACTCGTCCATGAGGCTCATCTCGTATGCAGCTGAAGGGTCGAGTAGGGCTGCGGCTTCAGCGATTGCTCTTCGTAGACAATCCTGGATGCGCCTATGCTCCTTTGCGGAAGCCTTCAAGTCTTCCTTTACTAATGCCCCCTTTAATGGTGCCACTCTCTTTGGCCCCAAAGTAAAGGAGACCCTGACCCGGTGTGAGCAAGAGGGAAAGACTCTGTCTGCTCTCGGAGTCCGTTTTTCCACCCCATCCAGACCGTACCCCAAAGGGCAACGAGGTGGGAAAATGTGGTTTCATAAACCCCAGAGTTCTTTCCCAAGCACACAGGGTGATGCCCCTTCCAGAGGCAGAGGGGGGGGCAGAAGTGGAAGACGTCGCCCTGGCGGCAGAGGGGGTCCGCAGAACCAAGGTGACAGGGATACTATCCCTGGGAAGCCTTTCCAGCACTCCTGAGAGGAGGCCCGACTGTCCTGCTCTGGAGGCAGTCGGGGGTCGCTTAGCTTTATACCCTCAGGCCTGGCAAAGCCTTACTTCAGACAAATGGGTAAAAAGCATTATTACCAGAGGTTACAAAATCCCATTTCTATTTCCCCCGTTACCACAGAAGAGATTCCCAGATGTACCGCCCCATCTGCGAGAACCTGCAGCTATAGAAATTTCAAAGCTGCTAGAAAAAAGGGTCATCCAACCATTCCCGGCGGACCAAAGAGGATCCAGAACTTACTCAAGGTTCTTTTTAGTTCCAAAAAAGACAGGGGACTGGAGGCTAATTCTGGACCTAAGCAATCTCAATACCTATGTGAAGAAAGAAAAGTTCCGGATGGTCACGCTTCAGTCGATCCTTCCGTTTTTACGGAAGGACGACTGGATGTGCTCAATAGATCTCAAAGACGCATACTACCACATCAAAATGGCCAGAGCGTCCAGGGATCACCTGCGCTTCCGGCTGGGAGCCAGCCACTTTCAGTTTCGGGCCCTGCCCTTTGGTCTAACGCCAGCCCCCAGGGTTTTCACCAAATGCATGGCAGTGGTAGCGTCTCACTTGAGACGCCTAGGATTCCGGGTGTTTCCGTATTTGGACGACTGGCTCCTTACTGCCACCACCGAGCATCGACTGATACAGGCCAGGGACTACACGCTCAGCCTTTGTGTTCACCTAGGGATTTCGATAAATTTCGAAAAATCTGCCTTACAGCCATCACAGCATATTTCATTTATAGGGGCAGATTTGGATACCCGTTCCTTGCTTCTAAGACTCCCCTCCGAAAGAATAGCTTCCCTACAAAAACACATATCTCTCCTTCTGTTGTCCAGGAAATCCCCAGCCAAACTAGTTCTGAAAGTCTTGGGACTCATGTCAGCTTCCCTCATTGCAGTTCCCATGGGAAGACTACACATGAGAGTTCTCCAATGGCTGCTGTTCGCACAATGGTCGTTCCAACAGTTACCGCTGACACACAAAATTCACATTACAAACATCTGCAAAGCACACCTGTCTTGGTGGTTACAGAATCGCAATCTCATCGGCGGCTGACCGTTTGTGTTACCCACACCAGCAGCCACAGTGACCACGGACGCTTCCCTGATAGGGTGGGGGGCATCTTTCAGGGACAGACAGTCCAAGGCGAATGGACCAATCTAGAGTACAACCTGCACATCAATGTCCTGGAGATGAGGGCAGTGTTTCTAGCATTGCAACACTTTTCCTCCCTTATACCTCTAGGGACCATTGCAGTTCAAACGGACAACATGTCTGTAGTTTGGTACATAAACAAACAAGGAGGAACCAAGTCTTACCAGTTGTGCAGAGAGGCCATGAGAATTTGGCAATGGGCAGAGTCCACGGGTCGCTTTCTGATAGCAACGCACATCCCGGGGTTATCCAACATTATAGCGGACAGGTTGAGCAGAGCCATCCTGTTACCTCACGAGTGGTCCCTCAACCAGACAATAGCGGAAATGATATTCCGCAAGTGGGGCCAGCCTTTCTGCGATCTGTTTGCATCTCCAATGAACGCCAAATACAGAAGCTACTTTGCCCTGTTACCCCCTCCAGGGAATGTCTCCAGGGACGCTCTGATTCACAATTGGCCCCTGGGTCTCCTGTACGCTTTTCCCCCTATACCTCTGATACCGAGATTTCTCCAGAAAGCCAAGGATCTGGAAAGGACTGTAATTCTCATTGCCCCATTCTGGCCTCGTCAGATTTGGTTTTCCTTTCTTCAAGCACACCAAATACGGGAGCCCTGGATTCTGGACCCGGTGCCAGACCTACTGACTCATTCATAGGTTCATAGGTTCATAGGTTGGTACTGGGCTATCTGCCCGAAGGCATATATTAGCCCAGCCACATTGTGCGGTATTCACCGCCCCTTTAGTTGTTCCCTAGACCCTTGTACTAGCAGCTAGTACCCTTGGCCCCTATCTAGTAGTGCTGATGGTGTGATCCCCGGTGTGAACTTTCTGTTACCCATCCACTCATCAAGGTTCCTCTTGAAGAGTGATAGTGAGGGGCTCTGTCTTATGTAGATCTGGACCCTGTTCCATAGTAAGGGAAGTCTCTGCGAAGGGAATCTATCCCTCCAGCATGTTCTATTCATTGTTGTGTTGAGGTTTATATCCCTAGAGCGTGTAGCTCGAGTAGATTTGGTTTTGCTAAGATGGAGCATGTCCAACAATTCTGGGTTGGACATAGCTCCGTACGTTAGACAGAGATCGCCAATGAGAAAGCGGTATGAAACAGAGAACAGTCTTAGTTTTTTCAATCGTGCTGCATAGGGCAACTGTTTGAGGCCAGTAATCCTCTTGGTTAGGTACCGTTGTGGTCTCTCCAGCTGCTGGAGATGTCTAGCCAGGTACATTCCAATTGGTGCATTGTACTCAATAATGGGTCTGATGAGGGAAGAGTAGAGGGGCACCATTATATCCTTAGATCTTGGTGCGAACCCTTTCGTGATCAGATGGGTCACATAAAAGGATTTTCTAACCACTTTGGCAACATGGTTATCAAAGGAAAGCTGACTATCTACTTGGGTCCCTAGATACCTTATTTCTTCTTCAGATTTCAGGGGATTACCTCCTATGTTGTAGTTTGCGGGTACTCAGTTTTTTCCAAAGGGGATTACTACGCATTTTTTTGCATTTAGCTTGAGACCATGGCTTTGACACTATGCATCAGTCTCATTTAGGCCCTTCTGGAGGATCTCCATGTCAGCCGGAGACTCTATTATAGCACCCAGTTTGCAGTCGTCCGCAAACTTAGTCAGCCACAGCCCTTCCGTGCTTGCCTGTACTTCTGAGAAGTATATGCCAACAGGCGGGCCCCAGGACAGAGCCCTGAGGCACACCACTCGTTACTGGTCTGGATTCGGACACAGATCCCGCTACTCTTACTTTATGGGATCTGTCTGAGAGCCAGTTTGCAATCCATCTTGTGACATAAGGGTTTATGCCCAGGCTGGTGAGCTTATCAAGAACACCTGAATGGGGAATGGTGTCAAATGCTTTAGCAAGGTCAAGGTAAGCCGTGTGTACCTCCTTTCCCTTATCTATAGCCTGAGTAACTGTCTCAAAGAAATCCACCATCTTTTGTATTTGAGGGCTATTCCCCCTATGGACTATGCTTTCCCACAGCAAATGCCCAGATGAGCACCTTCTCCCATCCTGGCATCTCAAACACCTGAGCTGCTAGTCAAATCCAGGTTGTGTGGACTGTAGTTAGGGATTTACCCCTCGATGCCATAGTGCTGGCTCCAGAGCATTCAACACTACTCCACATTAGGGAAAAAACTGACAAATTAAAAACATTAAATGACTGTCCATATATAATTCAAATGGTAAAACATTAGGAAAGCAACAAGACATATCAAGTCAGGGTATGGGGATTGCCTGTCCATCTTGGTGAGAGTTACCCATGATATCTCACAAGGTTTAGTACTATGGCCACTCCTTTTTGGGCTGTTCTTGTAAGATATAAATGTGGAAAATTGACTATGGGTACCAAAATATTCTGATGACTGCAGAGTGGATAGCATAATTATTTAAATGAAAATACACTGTTCTCCTAGTTGGTAAACCAAAAATACAGACCTGGTGCAGAAGTAATGACAAATCTTTAAGTTCAATAAATGTATCAATGAGAGACTTAACAAAAATGATACAACTCAGGACTAAAAACAAATGGCCAAATCGCATAAAAGTACAAAGTGGCACCATTGTTAAAGATGTATGGAAAATTGTAAACAAAAATTTAAATTTCACCAGTGTGTATTTACCAAGTCAGAAAAGCATATTCTGTAGGCCTCCTAATTTTAATGGGCATGACTGGTCAATCGGGTGATATCACTCTATCAGTTTATATCTCACTGATCTGATCTGGTATTGAATACAATGCTGCACTTTGTAGCCCTCAAAAAATAAAAATAAAATTGTATTACCTTGAAAAGTGCAATGATTCCTTACACAAACAAAAATGTATTGGGTTGGACAACTTGAACTAAAAGGCTTCAGGAAATGTCATATTTCTTTCTTACACATTCATCAGGAGCTCCCCACCCGTCGCTCCTGTCCCTCAGATTAGCAGCTTGGCTGCTCCGCTTCCTTTCTTAGCCAGGTCTGATCTTCTCTCTCCGGCGGTTCAAGACATTCTAGTAGCCTCTCATAAGGCTTCCACTACAAAAATTTACACTAGTAAATGGAAACGTTTTGTATACTGGGCGACTGCACAGCATTTAGATCCCTTAATAGCCCCACTAAACAAAGTTTTAGAGTTCCTATCCATGCTGTTTCACCGAGGAGCCTCTACTGCCACCTTGAGGGTTCAGTTGGCTGCTATTTCTAACTTTCATGTAGGAGAGAATGGAGCACCCATTATGGCTCATAGGCTTTGTAAAGCCTTTTTGAAAGGATCCTTTCATCTTAGACCACCAGTCAGGTTTCCTACAGCTCCGTGGAATCTAAACCTCCTCTTATCCCAGCTAATGTTACCACCTTTTGAACCAGCTTCTTCCTGTTCCTTAAAGTTCTTGTCCTGGAAAACTCTCTTTCTAGTAGCTATCACTTCAGCCAGACGAGTGTCGGAACTTCAAGCTCTCTCCATTAAACAGCCATATTTAATATTTCAACTGGACAGGGTATCTTTACACACCAACCCTTCTTTCCTCCCTAAGGTTTGTTCAGTTAACAACATTAATCAATCCATTGAGCTTCCCACATTTTTCAAAAATCATTCCAATAAGCTGGAGTATATGTTGCACAAATTGGATGTTCATAGACAACTCAGATTCTATCTAGATAGAATGAAAGATCATAGGAAAGCAGACCAGCTCTTTATAGCCTTTGCGGTCAAGAAAAAGGGCATGGCAGTTACGAAGCGTACTCTCTCCAAATGGCTAACTGATTGTATTACCTTCATTTATGCTGCTTCTAGTCAGAGTTTGCCCACCAAACCAAAAGGACATTCTACTAGATCAGTTTCTACATCTTTGGCTCATGCGGCCCGCCTACCTTTGGACACTATTTGTGCGGCCGCCACTTGGTATAAACCACATACGTTCATCACTCATTATAAAGTGGATAGGATTTCCGTGGACAGAGCAACCTTTGGTTCCACTGTGCTCAGGAACGTTCTTCCGTGAGTCTCTCAGGGTCACGGAGCTAGGGACGCTACCCATGTGTAAGAACAAACGGTGAGATTGAACACTCTCACATAAAGAAGTTATGTTCTTACCATAACGTTCCATGTGGAGTGTTCATCTCACCTTTGTTCTTACATTCCCACCCTCAGGTCAGGAAGAACGTCCAGTTTAGGTGTCTGGTCTGTTTATCTCCCGCTGCTGGTCTCTCTCTGTTGTGCTACTGGTTTGAGTTACGCTCCTTGTGTATATGTATGTATTCTTGGATATTTACATTATTGTTGCTGGATCTGGTTTTGTTTTGCAAACTAGATCTGAGGTAAAGGCAGAGGGAATTGTGGGAGGTAGGTTGGTCTCGAGCTTCTTCTGGATGCAGAGCTTTGCTAAGTGGCCGACTTGGAGCCGAGGATTGGCTCCGACACCCATGTGCAAGAACAAAGGCGAGATGAACACTCCACATGGAACGTTATGGTAAGAACATAACTTCTTTTTTTAGTAAATGACCTAGTGTTACAGATTATTTTAATCCTGCATTTAAAATTAAACCTCTGTTTTCTTCATTGTGGAAAGTAGAGTAAGGTTTTGGCTTTTGAAAAAAAATGTACAGCATCATCAATTTCTGTAAAAGATTGTTGTCAAGTATTCAGAACTACAGAGAAAATGTAGACAATTGTAATAATTTTATACAGCAAATTTGGCAGGAATATGAAAAAATAAAATAATTTTCTACATAATCTCTAAAGTACAAATTCACTAGTTATTTTTAAACACCTTTATTTCATTATCAGTTGACAAAGGCAAACCCTAACAGAAAAGAAAACAAATTATATTAAATGTTTTCATGCATTATACATTACTTATTTTTTTCTTTGTATAAAAAACTTATTCACTCCAACATTGCATAAATTGCTTAGATACTGTATTTTCCTATACCTCAGACCTCCCCTTGAGGATTATTCTGCATGTATTGCTCCCACGAATTCCATTTACTTCAATATCATTTACTCCTTTCACTTTTTTTAAGTGTCTGTTAAATCATCGAATGCTTAAAAAAGCGAATGATTTATGGAACCCATGTGACCGAAAGCAAACAATCTCGAACGCTTAGAACAGCGATTTTTTTTCAAAGGGAAAAAAAATCGCTGTTAAACAAAACGAAAAAAAACTATTTAAAAACATTACATAAAGTAGGGGCGAAGACCCACACACCCCCCGATGTAGAGGGTGGTGCCCCCACACCCCCTACTTAAATATACCAACTCTGAGATCACACTACAGTGACCAAAACAGCAAAGTAACAGAAGCGGCCAATCAAATTTTTTCCCTGGGAAAGAATTTGCTTATATGCCGTTTCACTAATTTGCCTTTTCGTGCTTTCAAGTTCAAGCAAGACACATTCAAAGAATACGTCTTTGATCATTTAATAAGAACCCTTTTTAAATACCCCACTTCCAGTTATTGTATCTGTTTAGCAATGTTCAGTGCTTCAGTTGCAGTTACTTTAGATTTTGCTTTCCATTTCTAGTAATTGCTCTTTTGGCAGCCAGTAGCATTGAACATAATAGGGCCTTACCAAATGTGGGGAATTCATATCCTGTGTGCCAGCACACAAGAATCATTTCCTTAGTTAGAAACAATTGATGTTAGGTAGTCTAATCTCTCCTTCATTTTTACATATTGGTTTGGAGCCGAACCTCGGCTCCGACTTGGCCGATTTACAAGCTGGACGACTTCTGGTTGGCTCGTGGCTAAGCAGGTATCCCATGGTGCACCAGTGCAATCCCCAAATCTCGTTTGCCACGTCGACAAGTTCGGATGTGCTTCTCTTGGCTCTGACTAAGTCCTTTTCAAATTCTTTACTTTCATAGTGGGTATTGCATATTTAGTGTTATTTAGTGTTGTTATCTTATAGGCTTTCGCCTAAGTTGTCCTTGTGGACTTTTTTGACTGTAGTAGTATTAGTATCCTGTGTGCGAGTTAGGCGCCGTTGTGCATTTTGCCTAGGTAGAGCATTAGTTTTGGCGTTTTTTTTCCGTTCTTAATCAACAGGGGCTCCTGTTGATTTATTTGTACTGCTCAGACCCTTTTGATCTCTGTTGACTGTTAACTTGTCTTTGGCAGGGATCCGCTAAGGTGATATTTATAGGATTGCTGTTGCTAGTTTCTGCCTTTTAGTAGGTTACAGAAAAATTTGTATTTTTGACATCTCAAATGTTTTCCTGTGTGTCTGTGTTAAATACTTGATCTGTTTAAGTTAGAAGACCTAGTTTCTGTTACACCGGGCTAGGCCCATTTAACTTAGAGGGACCTAGTCCTCGTGCAACTCTTCTGCAGGGCTATGCCCATTTTAGTTAGAGGACCTAGTCCTCATTTATTCTCTCTCTTCCTATCTCCCCTCTGGTTTTGCATGTGAGTTTGCAATGTCTAAGGATAGCAAGGAGCATAAACCCTCTGGGTTCAAAAAATGCATGAAATGCTCCCAGAAGATGTTGTTAACGGATGGCCACAGTAGCTGTGTCTACTGTTTGGGGGCCATCCACTTGCAAGAATCATGCTTGTTCTGTCATGCTTTCTCTCATAGAGTTTTACAGGAGAGAAAGAACAAGCCGATACTCAAGGGTCTCTTGAAACCAGCCTTTGAGGAAGCTTTATCTAGTTCGTTGGCTTCCTCCAAGTCCACTAAATCCAGATCGGAGTCAAAATCAAAATCTTCAAAAAGTCCTTCTCCGGCACCGGCTGGTGTCTTGGAGCCACCTGCCAAATTACCAAAAACTGCCTCCTCGACTCCTCAGTCTTCAGAGCCGAAGGAGAGCATCTTGGTATCATAGTCGGTCACAGGTGCTTCGGTGCCGACTTCTAAACCATTGGAAATAGCAGTTGGCTCTACTGCTCGGAGCCGGTCTGTAGAATCCCTACTGGTCTCCTTGCTAATCAAGTCTCCAGTGCCTCCTAGTTCGAGATCCCCTACTTTATCTTCCAGATCTTTCAGGAGCCTTTCGGAAGAAGATGTGGAGAGGGTACTACTGAGGCTCCTGAAGTCGTCTGCTCTCCCTAAAGTTTTGTTGGCTCCGACCCAGTCGGTTCCGGAGCCACTCGATCCAGTTTTACCCTTGTCTGTTATTCCTCCTCCGAGCCTTGTTGGCCTTTTGGAGACGGAGTGCTTGTTACCAGTGGAGGAACTCTTGGTTTCGGCTCCCCTTGCTGCTGCATTAGAGCCGAGTTCGGCTCCGACACGCTCAGCTCCATATGTCGTGTCCAGGGACCGAAGCTCTTCTGTTGGTGCTGATGGGGAGGGTTGGAATCGATCTTCTCCGGTTCCGAGCCTTCCTCTCGGTATGTCTGCCAGGGTGAGCTCGGACCCTGCATCTATCTCTGAGCCAATGGCTCTGGCTCTGCCATAACCTTTGTCTCTTCGGAGCGGGGGAAGTCTTTGGAGCTGGAGAGGTCGGCTTTCGAGGTGATGAGGAGCGTGCTGTCTCAACTTGCAGCCCCTGCCAGTGGTACAAGCACTCTTCCCCCCAGGGCACCCAGTTCAGTCTCAGCACCTACTCTGTCTCTGGAGACAGCAGAGACCCTCAGGAGCCACCGGCTGGTGGCCCCCACTCTTCCGAGGCCTCCAAAGAATGTCCCTTCAAGGAGCCCCCCCCCCGGAAGAGGGTATGCAAGAGGAAGCATATTGACTCCCAGGATGAGTCTCTGGTATCGGACATTGACCTCAAGGAGTCGGAAGGGTCCCCCAAGTTGTCCTCTAATGATGTCTCCTTTGTGGACGTCTTGGAGATCCTTAAGCAGAGGTGCGACTGGTCCACTGTCAACCCTTCTGATGAGGAGTTGGTGTATCCGAAGGCTTTCGGGTCTCAGCCTTCTGCCTCTTGTGTGTCTCCACCTTTCGACAAACTAATGGATCTGGTTAGTCAGAAGGTGTGGGATACTTCCGATGCTGTGGAGCCAGTCCCCAGGAGACCAAATAAGTTTCTGTTTGCCCCTCCTGGAAAAGAGTTCTTGTCTAAGGGCATTCCCATAGAAGCCATGGTGGTGGCGGCAGCCAAGAAGGAGGAGTTGGCGGACACTTCTTCCTCTGTTCATCTGCCAAACAAGGAGTCTTGACATATGGACAGATTTGGGAAGCGTGTAATTAGTTCAGCAGCATTTACACTTAGATCTCTGAACTATCTTACTCACTTCACGAGGATGCAGAGGGATCTCCTCAAGGAGTTAGGAGATTCCATACAGGGTGCTTGTCCTGAGGGAGTCCCTGATAGGATTTCTGCTCAGTTGTCCACCCTAAATATTGTAGTTAACTCCTACATGCGGCTTATCTCCCATGCAGCTGATGGAACGAGCAGAGCAGCGGGTTCAGGAGTTGCCCTTTGGCGCCACTCCTGGATGCACCTGTGTAGTTTTGCAGAGCCATTCAGGTCCACCTTCACCAATGGCCCCATTTGATGGTTCCTCTTTGTTTGGTCCCAAGATGAAAGAAACACTCGGTGTGAGCAGGAAGGAAAGACTCTCTCTGCCATGGGAGTCCGTTTTACCGTTCCTTCTCGACCATACCCCAAAGGTCAAAGGGGAGATAAAATGTGGTTCAAAAAGTCCCAGAGGGTCTTTCCGGACACACAGAGTGAATCCTCCTTCAGAGGCAGAGGAGGAGGAAATGGTAGATGTCACCCTAGAGGCAGGGGCAGTCCGCAATACCAGCAAGGCCATGATTCCTTTCGAGGGCGGCCTTATCAGCGCTCCTGATGTGGGGCCTGACTGTGTTTCTCTGGGGCCAGTCGGGGGTCACATCTCTTTGTATTCAGAAGCTTGGCTAAATATCACCCAAGACAAGTGGGTACAAAGAGTTGTTACCAGAGGCTATATCATACCCTTTTCCCTTCCACCGTTTGTTCCCAAAAAGATCCCAGATGTTCCACCCAATCACAGGGATCAGGCAACTGTGGAGATCAACAAGTTGCTCTTAAAAAGAGTCATCCAGCCCGTCCTAGCAGACAGAATCCGGAACTTACTGCAGGTTCTTTTTAGTCCCAAAACAAACCGGAGACTGGAGGCCAGTTTTGGACCTCAGCAGATTAAACGAATCCATGAAGAAGGACAAGTTTCAGATGGTCACACTGCAGTCGATACTCCCATTGTTAGGGAAAGACTATTGGATGTGCTCTCTGGATCTCCAAGACACCTACTACCATATAAAAATGGACAACGCATCAAGGAGATATCTGCGCTTCCGGCTGGGCGCCAGTCCTTATCAGTTTCATGCTCTGCTCCTTGGTCTCACCATAGCCCCAGGGTGTTCACCAAATGCATTACAGTAGTGACAGCTCACTTGAGACGTCAGGGATTCCAGGTGTTTCTGTATTTGGATGACTGGCTCCTGACTGCCCCCACCAGGCATCTACTCATCCAAAACAGGGACGCCACCATTCAACTTTGTGCTCAACTAGGGATCTCCATAAACTGGGAAAAATCTGCATTACTGCCCTCGCAATCTGTAATTTTTATAGTCGCAGAGGTAGACACAGTGGATATGACAGTTCGTCTCCCCGCCGAAAGAGCACAACACCTCATCTCACAAGTTCAGTGTCTTCTTCCACTTCGGAAAGTCAAAGCAAAATGGATTCTTCAACTTCTCAGTATGATGGCCTCAACCATTCTGTTAATACCTTTAGCCAGGTTGCACATGAGAATCCTCCAATGGCTCCTGTCTTCCCAGTGGTCATTCCAATATCTACCGCTGAGTCACCCTATCCTGCTGATGGAATCATGCAAAAAGGACCTTCTTTGGTGGATAGCCCCCAACCACTTGTTCACAGGAGCTCCCTTTGTTCCTGCCCAACCCGTTGCCACTGTGACCACAGATGCCTCCCAGGTCAGGTGGGGGGGCATTATCTTGGCAGGACTGTCGACGGCACATGGCAAGAACACAAGGCTCTTCTGCATATAAATGTTCTGGAGATGAGGGCGGTGCTTCTGACGTTGCAAGCACTTCAGGACCTTCTTCCTCCAGGGACGATTGCGATACAGTCAGACAACATGTCGGTTGTGTGGTATATCAACAAACAGCGCAGTATCAGATCTTATCCACTCTGTCGAGAGGCCATGCAAGTTTGGGAATGGGCGATTTCTTCCCAGCTCTTTCTGGTAGCAATGCACATTCCGGGGACAACCAACGTGATAGCCGACAAGCTAAGCCAAGCAATCTTACTGCCTCACAAGTGGTCTCTGAAACGGGAAATAGTGGAACAGATTTTCCGGAGATCGGGACAGCCTTGCTGCGACCTTTTTGCCAGCCCAGTCAATGCCAAGTGCAGCAGCTATTTTTCCCTGATTCCCCCTCTGGGGGAAATACCCAGAGATGCTCTGGTCCACGATTGGCCCACTGGACTTCTGTATGCCTTTCCTCCATTCCCTCTTATCTCCAAAGTTATTCAGAAAGCCAATCGGCTGGGAAGCAAGTTGATCCTCATTGCTCCTTACTGGCCTCGTCAGGTCTGGTTCCCCTTCCGCGAGCCTCTTCTCCTGGACGATCCTTGGATTCTGGCCTCAGTTCCAGATCTGTTGTCCCACATGTCGGATTCGCTACATCCCGCTCTCCACACCCTCAAATTGACAGCATGGCTGCTCCAGTTCCATCTCTAGTTAGGCTTCATGATGTTTCTTCCTCAGTGTCACATATTCTATTATCCTTGTATAAACCCTCAACCAGAAGGCTGCATGACAGTAAATGGAAAAGTTTTCTATTTGGGCACAGAAAATGAATGTGGATCCGTACACACTGCTCCTATTCCCGTGATTCTGGAATTCCTTTCGGAGCTTTTTCAGCAGGGATCTGTCGCGGCCACCATCAAAGTACAGTTGGTGGCAATCTCTCATTTTTATTTAGTGTCCCCAATTGCCAACCTTATGTCTCATAAGCTATGCAAGACTTTCTTGAGAGGGGCCACTTTATTGAGACCACCATTACAAGAACCTGTGGCTTCTTGGGACTTAAATTTTGTGTTGTCCAAGTTGACACCCCCTCCTTTTGAACTTTTGAACTCATCTTCTTTAAAATATTTGTCTTGGAAGACTGTGTTTTTAGTAGCCATTACGTCAGCCAGACGTGTATCTGAGCTACAAGCCCTGTCTGTTAAGCCACCTTATTTAATCTTTCATAAAGACAGGGTATCTTTACATACCAATCGTTCATTTATTCCCAACGTTTGTTCTAATGCCACCTTAAATCAGTCCATTGAGCTTCCAGTTTTCTTTCCCAATCACTGTAATGCAGCTGAATATCGTTTCTACCAGCTGGACGTTCATAGACAGTTATGTTTTTATTTGCAATGGACCAAAGAATTTCTGAAGTCAGACCAGTTATTAATTTCTTTTTCCGACTCCAGATTGGGCTTACTAGTTTCTAAGGTGACATTGTCTAATCGGATTTCTAGTTGCATAGCCTCCATCTACAATTCGGAGGGCAGACCTTTACCCCACAGGATCAAGGCTCATTCTACCAGGTCTCTGTCTACCTCTGCAACCTTTCAAGCCAGGGTACCACTTGATCATATTTGTGCAGCAGTTATGTGGGCTACCCCTCACACCTTTATTACACATTATAAATTGGATTTGGCATCCAGGGGTAGAGCATCCTTTGGCTCCACCATGCTCAGGAGTATTTTCCAATGAGCCACCCAAGAATAAGGCACTAGGGATGCTGTCCCATATGTAAAAATGAAGGTGAGATTGGACTACCTAACATAAAGAAGTTATGTACTCACCATAACGTTCCATGTTGGTAGTCCATCTCACCCTTCATTTTTACCAACCCGCCCTCCTGCCCCCATCCTGGAAGATCTGGAGGTAATAATTTGATTGTCTTGGTTGGTGACCCTTTAGTATTGGTTTGTTGGTTAGGGTTTTTTCTGTTTCTAGCGAGCAGCAAACAAGATCTGGGGATTGCACTGGTGCATCATGTGGGATACCTGCTTAGCCACGAGCCAACCAGAAGTCTTCCAGCTTGTAAATCGGCCGAGTCGGAGCCGAGGTTCGGCTCCGAACCCATATGTAAAAATGAAGGGTGAGATGGACTACCAACATGGAATGTTATGGTGAGTACATAACTTCTTTTTCCCACAATATTTCTGACAGACTAATCTGGAAGTTTTAAAATCTGTAAACTCTTTACACCTCCTCTCTTTGCAGTCAAATCTGCAGCAAATTGAATTCTTTGAAGTCCACTTGAGCTGTAAAACTACCTGTGCAAACCCTTCCAAGCAAAAATCCTAAACCTTCTGGATTTTGTTACATACTTGGAAGCCATGCATACGTCCTTACATTTTTAGTGTAAAGTGATTTTCCAGTCTCTCTTTCCCAGTCTTTCTAACCTCCTCTGATTGCTTTTTATAGTTGTCATACATCAGATGCTTTCTCTGCATCATGACCCACCAGCAACACTGGTATTTTCTTACATTCTGCTTCCCTTTGGATCATCATTGTTCTACTAATGTTGTCAAATGTTTGCCTCCCCCTCCACAAAATCCTATTGATCAATATCTATCAATTTTTGCAACACCTTTGGAACTCTCTTAGCTACTGTACACATTACCAGTTTATAGTCATGGTTTAAAATTAAAGTGAGTCTATATGAACCTAGGTCTGAGGGTCTTTTACCCTCTTTGGGTAATACAGCCACCACAGCTTTCTGCCAAGATACTGGTGCGTCCTCTCATTTTAAAATATTATTGAGCAAAATCTTCCATGTTTTTTATCACCTTCTTATCTCCTAACTTCCACAGGAATGCCATCTGTTCCTGGAGACTTCCCTGTAGATTGATTATACATCAGTTGTTATCTCATCTTCTCCTATCTTAACTATTAGTTGCTGAGCCATATCTTCCTCTACCCTTGGCATAATTAAGTCTTCCATCAATATTTCCATTTGTGCTTTTTCTCATTTTCCAAATTTTGTGTTTTATACATGCTTTCATAAATTTTTCAAAAATATCTGTAAAATCTCTGGTTATTTTTCTTTTCATAGGCTCCCCAAGTTTGGTGATGACCCTTTCTACTGATCTGTTATCTAAGTTGTTCTGCTACAAGTTTTGTACTTTGGCATTTTTGTAATAGTGACTTAACAGCAATCTTTCTAAACTATTATCCAAATACTCCCTTAGTGTCCCTTTTGTACTGTGAAGTTGCTCCTCTTGTTTTTTTTCTGTTTAATTTCTCCAAGTCTTTTGGGTTTCTAATACCATGCTGGGAATGGACCCCTTTCCTAAGTCCAAGTATGACTAAAGTTGTGAAATTAGTATTGTTTCAGTCTTTGATGTTGGCCAGAAATGCTCTTTGCAACACCCGCAGTATGTCCAGAACTGACTCCTTTGGAAAATTCATGCAGAGTTGCATGTATCGGTGGCATATCTAAATATGACTGTAAATTCTTTTTTATGAGACCCATTGCTCCTATTACTATTGGAACTGTTTAGGTATTCTTCTTCCATGTTGCCGTCCTTTTTTTTCTGCCTCAGATCCTAGTAATCTGATGCTGTCCTTTTCATTTGTTCCTCAACGATTGGGTCTGGGATCCAACCTCAGATCCGACTCCTCTTTGGATACCTCTCCAGACCACCCCACTGAAGAGGTTCCCTGAAAGAGAATGTGCAAAAGGAGACACACAGATTCCCTTATGGAATCTCTCACTGAAGATCAGTAAAAGGGAAGGATCCCCCAGATCTCCACCAGATGGTGTCTCCTTTGGAGACATCCTAGAGATCCTTAAACAAAAATGTGGATGGTCTTCAGATACTCCCTTCCCAGAGGAATCATTTTTTTTCTGGAAGCTTTTGAGTCTGGCCCATCTGTGTTTTGGGTGACTCCCCCAGCAGACGAGCTTATTGATTTAATCTCTCGCCAGGCATGGAAGGAGCCAAATTCTGTTGAACCTAATCCCCGACATCCAGGTAAAATTTTTACATCATTGAATGATAGAGTACATTGGAGCAAAGGAGCCCTATTGATGCTGTGGTTGTGGCAGCAGCCACTACAAAGGAGCTAGTAGAAAAGAGCTCCTCTGTCCATCCCCCTAATAGGAAGTCCAGGGCATTGGACAGGTTTGGAAAGCACATATCAGCTTTAGCAACCTTTGCCTTGAGGTCCCTGAATTACTTGGCACCCTTCACAAGACTACACTGAAATTTCACCAAGGAACTCTCCAAATCCCTCTCAGAGTCCATGTCTGAATTACTTGGCGCACTTCACAAGACTACAATGAGATTTCACCAAGGAACTCTCCAAATCCCTCTCAGAGTCCATGCCTTCTTCACAGCTGGCCACTCTGTTATCCATTTCCAATGCAGCCATCCATCCATCCTCAACCCCCTTTTCCCATTCTGCACGTCACTTCAACAGTGACAGTCATCTCAAGCCAAGGTTTACACCCCTGGGTGGCCAGCTCATAAGGTTAATATCCTATGCTGCAGAGGGTACCTCATGGGCTGCTGGTTCAAGCATAGCTGTTAGGTGACATGCCTGGATATGTTTATGCAACTTTGAGGAGCCTTTTAAGTTTTCTTTCATCAATGCTTTGTTTGATGGAATGTCTTTGTTTGGCCATACTCTGAAAGAAATGCTTTCCTGGAGTGAATAAGATGGAAAGACCTTGTCTGCCATAGGGATGTGCTTTTCTACCCCTCAACAATCCTTTTCCCGGAATCAAAGAGGAGGCAAGAAAATATGTTTTTTTATGTCCCAAGGATCTTTCCAGGATTCATACAAGGACAACTCCTTCAGAGACAGAGGGGTTAGCCAGCCTTACTGCATCTCTTCCACAAGTGCAGTAGGGTCTTTCCCCTAATCCTCCCTCAGGGGATGCTCTAGTCCAAGTTTGGCCCTCCAGGCTCCTTTATGATTTCCCCTGTTACCTATGATTCCAAAATTCCTACAGTAAGTGCTTTGGTTGAAGAGCTTAGTTGTCCTCATTGCTCCCTTTTGACCTCATCAAGTGTGATTCTCCTTCCTTTGATCTCATCTTCAATTTCCTTCATGGATACTGGACCCCAGTCCAGACCTTCTGTTGTATCCCTCTGGGATGAAGCATCCCAATATTCTAGGCCTCAAAGTGACTGCATGGTTTCTTCAATTCCATTGATAGCTAGACATCCCAAGCACCCCCCCCCCCCCCGCCAGTTTGGCAAATAAGTCTTTCTTCTCAGAAAGCTTCTACAAGTAAGATCTACATGAGTAAATGGTTGGGCTTTTCAGAAGAAACTTCATCCTTTCACTACTCCTATATCTGCAATTCTAGAATTTTTAGTATTTTTTGTTAAGAAAGTGCTAGTTTTTCTACAGTCAAAGCACAATTAACAGCTATGTCTATTTTTCACTCAGAAGAAAATGCTTCCTCCTTAGCTTCTACCAGATTGTGCAAGGCATTTGTAAAAGGCACCTTCTTACTCAGACCTTCAGTGAAATACCTGTCACCTTTTTGGGATATAACAGACATACTCCAAGGTTTGACCCAACAACCTTTTGGAGCATCACCTAAATCTGATTTAAAATGTCTGACTTGGAAAATGGCTTTCCTAGTATCTATTACCTCTGCAAGGTGAATGTCTGAAATCCAGGCTCTATCTTTCAAAATCCCCTTACATTATTTTTCACAAAGACAGAGGCACTTTATGAACAAATCCATCCCTCCTGCCAAAGGTGGCATCTGAATCAAATATCAGTCAAACAATTTATTTGCCTGTCTTCTTCCCTCATTTTTCTAATAATGGAGAGTACATGCTACATCTTTTAGATGTATATAGACAACTACGTTTTTATCTCCACTAAACAAAAGACTTCAGAAAGTCAGAACAGCTGTTAGTTTTTTCTTCCACAGAACAGATGGTATTCATCAGTTATTAAAGTTACCTTAGCCAAACGGGTTACTGATTGGATTTCTTTTATTTATACACAGCAAGTCCTCTCCCTGTCTAAGCCTCCTACACATTCTACTGGATTCATGGCTACTTATTCCACCTTTTGGTCTATAACTTAAGTTGATGACATTTGTGCAGCAGCTACCTGGTCTAATGCTCATTACAAACTAGATTTGACCTCCAGTAAACACAGTAACCATTAAGTTCATAATATTTTGTAAACAACTTACAATATCTCAACAACCACTCTAGTTGCATGCATACTGTCATCAGACTTTTGTTCACCTGTATGAGACCTTTCATACAAGGCTAAACAGTTCTGTCTATGCTACTTGGTTGCTGAGGTAGTTAGAAAAACATGAAATTTATGTCAATATAAATAAAGATTATATGAACAATAATTTATCTTTACCTACACTAGACAGAGGTCAAATATCAATACAGTTGTATTTGCCATTGTGTAAGATTTAAGATCATATATTTTAATGCTTTGTATGGAGCATCATTTTGGGATTATTAATGTTAATATGAACAAGCAATATGTGACGTCTAGAGGCATCAGTAGGATGTAACTGCAAAAACACTTTGAGGTGTCACCCAATTGTAATGAGTTAAGCTTATGTCCATGTATTTTGAAAGATTCCTGGAACCTTTTCAAGATTATAACAATTTATTTTGTGATAAACTATCTTTAGTGACCATAGATGTGGTAGACGTATTTGTCAGTATACCATATCTGGAAGGCCTAATTTGGTTTAGGGAAGCCCTAGCTTTTTGTGATTTTCACAATTCAAGTAGGTTGAATTAATAGAGATTATTTTGAATGATAATTTATTTTTTCAAGGGTGAATACTTTAGACAGATTGAGGGAGTAGACATAGGGGCAGACTTTGTACCAGTTTTTCTCAACATGGTCTTGTGGAGGTGGGAAAGTTTACATATTTTAAATTCCACTTTGTTGAATTGTTGGACAAGGAACTTCAGATTTTTGGATGCTATATGTATTTTTTTCTAAAGATTCAGTAGATTGGTTAAACAGAAATTTTGAGATTTACTTATTCACACATTAAGGATGACATGAATTTATAATGTTAATGGAGGTTTTAAGTCGAGCATGAGCTCCTCCTTGATCGATCCTGAGAAGCCCCTCCACCCCCCCCAGTGACAACAGTCTTCAGCCTAGCATTAGGACAGTTGGACCACCCTTGATTCTCCTGCCAACCTTGTTGACTTGGGCCTCTTGAGGCAGTGTAGCAATTCCCTCATGTACACAGACAACCCTCTACTAATAAATAACTCACTCTAGCACAGAGTGTGAGAAATGTATCTAGACCAAGAATCTTGAATCCGTGACATCTCACACTCAAAACAGTAACACGGAAGAGGTTGACAACCCACCACTACACATAGTACCACTGCTCATACACATAGAACACATCCAACACAAAAATCAGCATATGTGGACGTTCTCTCAGAAGACCTACAGAGACACCAGAGACCTCCAAAACACAAGACTGCTACAACTAACACAGTTCCCACAGCACCCATGATGAACACATAGCAACACCAGTATCTCACCTACCAAGCCCGTAAGACATAACACTCAAAAAGCAAATTTTCTAGTCATTGGAGACTCAATAGTAAGACACATGGATGTAAGACACTCACCAGGTTGGACAAGGAGAAAGTCATAGTTGCCTGTCCAGGGCCAGGATTCGTCAGATCATGCATGCACTCAGATCTCTCAGCAACAAGTACCATTATGACTCTGTCATAGTTTATGTTGGAGTGAATGACCTGAGATGTACCTCACTGGGCTCTGTGAAGAGAGACATGATTGAGCACTCTGAGTACGTGACCCAGGCAGGTATGTCCCTAGCCTTGAGCAGCCTATTACTCTCGCTTAGAATGATGCCACAGTATAAACAAAAAAATGATTGATTTCTATAATTGGCTTAGTTTTTGGTGCCATTCAAAGAGGATCCAGTTTCTGTCAGCCTGGGAAGCAATGGTCAACAAACCTCACTGCTTTGCCAGAGACAGTTTGCACCTAGCACCTCTAGACTTCCAGCTGCTGGCAAAGACTCTTGCCTCCGCATAATGTCTTTTTTAGGCAATATCTTATAAACAAACTTACTGATATGAAATTTGCCAATCATAACAAAATAAGGGTCATGCTGCTAAATCCTAGGAGCTTAAACCAAAAACTGCACACACTTTGAAGCACCTGTGCCACTGGAAGGTGTAGATGTCTGTGCAGTCACAGAAACATGGTAAAAGGCCTCAGAGAGTACCCCGGCCTTGCAAGGCTGCAATGCCTTCCTACCCCTTAAGACCACAAAACAAATAAGTGAGAACGAAAGGAGTCATTGTTTCTATCTGTATTAGAGATAAATTTACCTCCCATTTAATCAGACTGGACAACTCCATAGAGTTACTCCACGTTCAGGTTACGATGGGAAATACTCCCATTCAAGTCATAGCCAGTTATAGATACCCTCTCCATGGGTCATGACACGTAAGAAGCTTACTTGACCAAACTGGAGACAATCCAAATATTACCGAACACTGGTTATGGGGGATTTTAACTTAGCATCAGCTAAATGCCACAGTATATCCATATTTGAATGACTGCATATAAATTAGCAGCATTTTAAAGCTTAGAAATGCCAAATTATAAAATGGTATGTACTAGAATGTCTATATAATACATGCCTTGTATAAGATATAATGTTAAGTTGTCCATCTCACTTCGTTCTTGCTGTTTGGGTTTGGAGCCGACTCGGCCATCTTCTATAGCTCGAGAGTTGTTTACTGGCTCAAGGCTACCCCTTATCCCAGAATGCTCAGCGTCAGCTACCCAGATCTGTTTTGCCGCTTCAGCTGCGAGATTGCTTCATTACTGGCTCAGGCTTAATATAGTTTTTTTCTATTATTATAATTGTTGTTTATTCTTAAAAATTTGTCAAGTTTTTTATCAAGTTTTGGTCTAGATATATTACTTTATCCCTTATTGTTTTTTTTGTGTGTTGTAGCTTTGTTGGCCGTCACTCCCTAACTCGCAGGCCTTCTGTTTCCCTTGAACTTGTTTAAATTAGAGAGTCCCCCCCCCCCCCCTTAGGATAGCGGTTTAAATTAGAGGCTCTCCTTTTCTGTTTCTTAACTGTAAAACTGTTTTTTAGTTTTGTAGTATAAAGTGTGACTCATGCTGTCAGAAAATGTCTCTGACAGATGGGCACACTAGTTGTGTATATTGTTTGTGCGCTTTTCACCTGCAAGACTCCTGTTTTATATGTCACACTTTTAGTCCAAGGGTCCTGCAGGAGTGCAAAAACAAATTAATCCTTCGAAGATTATTGAAGCCTCAGGATTCTTCGGCTAAAAGTATTCAGCCAGCGAAATCCCCTAAGTCTGTCAAGCCGTCGGCTCCACCTTCGGAGCCGACTCCTTTACTTGACCAACCAAGTATGTCAGTGCCGGCTGGCACCGACAAGGCAACTCCTCCGTCGGCTCCATCTGCTATTTCAGAGCCGTCTTGGAGCCATAAGAGACTGAGGTCTCCGTCCCTGGAGTCCATCCACTCAGCACCTCAGTCACTCTTGTTACAGAGTGAGCGTAGCCATCATTCTTCCCACTTCTCTCGATCCTCTAGATTATCGGATCATGATGTGGAGAGAGTAGTAAGTAGGTTGCTTAAGTCACAGGAACTGGCAAAAATTCTGTCCAGCCCACGTCAACAGGTATCTGCTCCAACCGCCTCTATTTCTGTTCCACCTCCGACTACATTTAGCTCGGAGCCGGAGACCATGGATCCGCAGGTAGTAGAACCGTCTGCGCCAATCATCATCTCTCCTTCGGTTCTGACGTCGGCTTCGATTACCTCGATTGTACCTTCTATCGAAGGATCTGGGCGCCGAGGCACTTTCGTCGGCTCCAAGGGGGGGAGTGGCATCGGACCCTTGTCCGACCCCATTCTCCCCCTCGGAGCTTTGGCGCAGGTGAACTCGGCTCCAACATCGGCATCGGAGCCATCACCCTCGATGCGGAGAAGGACTCCTTTTTCTTCAGAGCTGGAGCTTTCTCTGCCTAGAGGTTAGGATGCCTTTGAGGGCATGCGGAGTGTGCTATCTCCCGAAACAGCTCTACTGCCAGCTCCATCGGCTCCTCCCCCCATTGTATCTGTTCCAACCTCTAATCCTCCTCCAGACCCCAAGCGTAGGGAACCTTGCCCAAGGACACCCCATTGGGTGATCCCTCTTCTTCCGAAGCCTCCCCTGATCACTTGGAAGAGCCTCCCTGGAAGAAGAAGTGCAAGAGGAAGCACATAGACTCCCCTGAGTCTGTCACTTCAGATACAGACATGGATGAATCAGAAGGGTCCCCAAGGTCCCTCTCTGAAGATGTTTCCTTTTCAGACATTCTTGAAATGCTTAGACAGAGGAGGGACTGGACTTCCCTAGCCCCTACCAAGGACAAGTCTGTATACCTGGACGCATTTGGTTCCTGACCTTCCACCTCCTGGGTATCTCCTCCTTTCGATCCACTTATGTCTGTAGTGGCTCAAAAGGCTTGGTCAGCTCCAGATTCTGTGGAACTTACTCCGAGGAGACCAAACAAATTTATTACAGCCCCCCCCCCCCCAGGACAAACAATTCTTCTCCAAAGGTGTGCCCGTTGATGCCATGGTGGTAGCAGCAGCCACCAAGAAAGAGTTAGCAGAAACCTCTTCATCTGTTCATCCTCCAAACAAAGAGTCTCGGATGATGGACAGATATGGAAAGCGAATGTTTGCTTCAGTGACCTCTTCAATGAGGTGCCTGAACTATCTATGCCATTTTACACATCTTCAAAGGGATCGCCTGAAAGAGCTTGGAGATACCCTTCAAGATCCTACAGCTGAGGGAGCACCAGCCAAAGTAGCTTCTCAGCTTGCGACTCTTAATTCCATAGTCAACTCCTCCATGAGGCTGATTTCCTATGCAGCCGATAGCGTGAGCAGAGCCGCAGGGACAGGTGTGGCTCTCAGGAGACATGCTTGGATGCGGCTGTGTCATTTTGCGGAACCCTTTCAAGCATCCTTCACCAACACTCCCTTTGATGACTCCTTTCTCTTTGGGCCTCGGGTGAAAGACACATTGCCCAGGTGTGAGCAGGAAGGCAAGACTCTCTCTGCCGTGGGAGTCCGTTTTTCCACCCCTTCCAGACCTTATCCCAAGGGTCAGAAGAGCGGAAAGATGTGGTTCCAAAAATCCCAGGGACCCTTGCCTGACACACTTGGTGATTTTTCCCCCAGGGGCAGAGGGGGAAACAACAATAACAGACGCCACCCTCATGGCAGAGGGGGACCGCAAAACCAGGGTGACAGAGAAACCTTCTCTGCCAAGCCCTTCCAGCATCCCTGAAGGGTTGCCCGACTGCTCACCTCTGGAGGCAGTCGGGGGAAGACTTTCACTGTACCCAAAAGCCTGGCAAAATATAACAAGAGACAGATGGGTACTATCCATTATATCCGGAGGTTACAAAATTCCCTTCCATCAATCCCCCATAGAATCAAAAATGCCCATCCCAAATGTCCCACCCAATCTAAGGGATCAAGCAGTCACAGAAGTTTCAAGACTGCTAGAAAAAAGAGCCATTCAAGAAGTCCCCGCAGACCTACTAGGATCCGGAACTTACTCAAGATTCTTTTTAGTACCAAAAAAGACAGGGGACTGGAGACCAATACTGGATCTCAGCAGATTGAACAAATCTGTACAAAAAGAAAAGTTCCGAATGGTGACACTGCAGTCCATTTTCCCTTTTCTGGGTCAGGACAATTGGATGGGCTCAATAGATCTTCAGGACGCGTACTACCATATCAAGATGGACAGACGCTCAAGGAGATTTCTTCGCTTCCGGGTAGGGGCCAGTCATTACCTGTTCAGAGCTCTGCCCTTTGGTCTCACCTCAGCCCCCAGGGTGTTCATCAAGTGTATGGCAGTAGTCACAGCTCACCTGAAGCATCAAGGATTCCAGGTGTTTCCCTATCTAGATGACTGGCTCCTGACTACTACCACCAGGCATCAACTCTTCGAGGCACGGGATTATACAATCACATCATGCTCTCAACTAGGCATTACAGTAAATTTCGAAAAATCTGCCTTGTTGCCCTGTCACTATCACATACATAGGAGCAGAATTAAACACAAAATAAATGTTTGCAAGATTACCACAGGAAAGAGTTTCCATTATTCATCAACAAGTGTTAATTCTAATGCAGAGCAAAAGGATTCAAGTCAGACAGGTCCTCCAAGCTCTAGGATCCAAGGCAGCTGCCATTCGTCTTGTCCCATTAGCGCGTTTCCACATGAGAATCCTTCAGTGGCTTCTTTTCACGCAGTGGTCTTTCCAGTAACTACCCATGTCTCACATGATCCTGATCACAGAAACATGCAAAAGGCACCTTTCTTGGTGGATGGTCTCCCCACTAGTAATTCAGGGCAGACCTTTCATGCATCCCCCTCCGGTAGCCACAGTGACCAAGGACACCTCCCTGATAGGGTGGTGGGGGGCATTATCTAGGCAGGACAGTCCAAAGCACTTGGCAACCTCACGAGTACCATCTGCATATCAATGTCCTAGAAATGAGAGCGGTGCTCCTAGTGTTGCAAGCCCTTCAAGACTCTCTTCCTTCCGGGACCATTGCAATCCAAACGGACAACATGTCAGTGGTGTGGTACATCAACAAACAGGGTGGGACCAGGTCTTACCCCTTATGTTGAGAAGCACTCAGACTGTGGCAATGGGCGATTTCCTCTCAACGTTTTCTGATAGCAATGCACATCCCTGGGAAATCCAATGTCATAGTGGACAGGCTCAACAGAGCTATCCTCATGCCTCACAAGTGGTCTCTGAATCAGGAAGTTGCGGATCTTATCTTCCGCAAATGGGGACAGCCTTACTGCGACCTATTTGCCACTCCTCTCAAGAACAAATGCAGCAGCTACTTCTCCCTACTTCCTCTTCCAGGTCATATACCCAGAGATGCTCTAGTCCACGATTGGCCTCAGGGACTCCTTTACGATTTCCCCCTTTTCCCCTAATACCAAGACTCATACAGAAAGCAAAATCATTGGGTTGCAAAATGATCCTCATTGCCCCATATTGGCCTCAACAGATATGGTTCCCGTTCCTGCACCTCTACCTTCTGGATCAACTGTGGATTCTGGACCCCATTTCAGATCTTCTGATTCATCAATCAGGCGAGTTGCACCAATCCCTTCAAACTCTCCAGCTCACAGCTTGGTTACTCCACTTCCAACCTTAGCCAGGCTTTCCATTATCTCCCCAGCAGTCCGTGATATTATTGTTTCCTCACATAAGTCTACTACGAGGAAAACGTATGCTAGTAAATGGAAACGGTTTCTTACTGGACAGAATCTAGAAATTTGGATCCTTTCTCAGCCCCAGTCCATGAAATTCTTGAATTTCTAGCACAACTCTTTCAGTCTGGTGCGGCTTCCGCTACCATTAGAGTACAACTAGCTGCCATTTCTAATTTTCATATCGGTATGTTTAATTCTAACATAATGTCTCATAAGCTCTGCAAGGCCTTTATGAGAGGAACATCTCTTCTTAGACCCCCAGTTAGAGATCCTCCTCCTTCTTGGGATCTCAATTTAGTTTTAGCTTCCTTAATTTTGCCTCCCTTTGAACCGGCAGCATCATGTTCCTTAAAATTTCTTTCTTGGAAGACACTTTTTCTGGTTGCTATCACTTCAGCTAGACATGTTTCAGAACTTCAAGCACTATGTGTTCGTCCTCCTTACCTGGTGTTTCACAAGGACAGAACTTCTGTGAGGACCAATCCATCCTTTATTCCTAAAGTCTGCTCAGAGAACAATTTAAATCAATCCATAGATCTCCCAGTTTTCTTTCCTAATCACAGCAACAAGGCAGAATACAAGCTCCACCAATTGGATGTGCACAGACAATTGCGTTTTTACCTCCATAGAAAAGAAAGTCAGACCAGCTATTTCTTTCTTATGCTTTCAACAAACAAGGCCTTCCACTTTCTAAGGTGACCTTATCCAGATGGTTATCTGATATTATACCATGACCCCCCCAAAACGTGCACGCTGATTGGCCAGCGTGCCTGTTGTAAATCGAGTTATACTAATGGAAAAAGGTCCGGTCGCCCGGACTTTTTTCCCTTAGTATAACTCATTTTTTTAAAACACTGTCTCGCTATGTTAAATGGGTTTAACATAGCGAGACAGTTTAAAATAAGCAACGGAGATCTCCGTTGCTTATTTTAAAGCTGTCTCGCCATGTTAAACCCATTTAACATAGCGAGATTAGTGTTTAAAAGCAACGGAGAAAGCAAGATCTCCGTTGCTTTTTTTAGTGTCTCGCTATGTTAAATGAGTTTAACATAGCGAGACAGTTTTAAAATAAAATTGTACACATATAGGAGAAGAGAATACAAACAGTTATACTACACTGGTGTTATATATATATGCTCTCCCTCTTCCAAGGATGTTTTTAAATATTATTTAGGGGGTATTGATGAGATGTTCTTAGGTAGAAGTAATTTTCTACACTGTTGAGTAAATAGACAATGATTCATCTGATACTGAGTTTTAAATGTTATAAGTTTTATACATTTATATACCTAGTAACTGCGGTGGTGGTGCTGCGGTGGTGTTGTCTCCTCACAGTAAGACGTTGTCCTGTTCGATTCTCAGCTAGAGCGTCTTCTGTGTGGAGACATGCGTGAATGGGTGCACCTTCGTTGAAAGTTGTGCGTCAGGGTCGGCAACTCGGCATGTAAAAATCTATTGCCAATCATTAGCAGACCGGAGTTCCACTGTGGCGACCACTAACCATGAAAAGCCAAAAGACACAACAACAGACAAACTCGGTGATGAAAAAACAAACTAAAGAAATCAAAAAATCGATCCAACACACCACTGAAGACAAACCTCAAATTTAATGAAATACACGTGAAGTGCTTTTCGTCGCCCAAGTTTGAGCAACTTCCTCAGACTAAAAAAAGTTAATTACATTAACATTTTTATACTCTCACGTCACTAATATATTCATTGAGAGTATCAATTAACAAAAATCATTAAGTTAAAGCACCCGTCAAGTTAAAAACCAACCAAGTATTGCTACTTCCACAGCTGACAACAGCAAGCAAGTTCCAAACATAAGTATATAATACATAAAGTGAAAATATTTATATTTATACTTGTCTCTCAAGGAATGTAAATATGCATATAAAAATAAAGTAATATATAAAATGTGTAGTATTTCATTGATGTTTTTCCAGTACTATAACATACTGTAAAGTTGAAACATGTCACGTTCTCTTGATACCAAATCAGATCTCTAAATTACTAAATATCTTACCACTAGTGTTATAGTAAAATTACAGTTCAGAACAAAAATGTATTTTTTCAGTTCAGAACAAAAATATTTTATATTTATTATCTACCTACCTTATAATCTATTGTTAGAAGAGCGTGAACTTACTTGGCAATGGCGTACTAATGCCTTTTGCCATCCAGGTTTAAACGACCATTGCAATATAGGCTGCTTACTTAAACTTAGAAGTCTGAATCGTAGTTAAATGATTCAAGTATTTATACTACTTGGAGCACAGTATATATGACTTTTTATGTTTAACACATGTGACACACTTTCACACACACTTTTCTACATATCACCCATTATAGGTTGTATAAACTTCTTTATACTTAGGTTTTTACAGCTACTTGTATTTTAGGTTTATTTCTTTGTATAGTTCATCCCGAGTCCTTTGTAACAGGTTTATTTTGTTACAGTTTTAGATTTTACAATTTTAGCGATTTTAGTATCGAATTAACTAGCTTTGGAAAAAATATTTTTGTTCTGAACTGAAAAAATACATTTTTGTTCTGAACTGTAATTTTACTATAACACTAGTGGTAAGATATTTAGTAATTTAGAGATCTGATTTGGTATCAAGAGAACGTGACATGTTTCAACTTTACAGTATGTTATAGTACTGGAAAAACATCAATGAAATACTACACATTTTATATATTACTTTATTTTTATATGCATATTTACATTCCTTGAGAGACAAGTATAAATATAAATATTTTCACTTTATGTATTATATACTTATGTTTGGAACTTGCTTGCTGTTGTCAGCTGTGGAAGTAGCAATACTTGGTTGGTTTTTAACTTGACGGGTGCTTTAACTTAATGATTTTTGTTAATTGATACTCTCAATTAATATATTAGTGACGTGAGAGTATAAAAATGTTAATGTAATTAACTTTTTTTAGTCTGAGGAAGTTGCTCAAACTTGGGCGACGAAAAGCGCTTCACGTGTATTTCATAAAAGACACAACAACAACATACCAAGTGATTTTGCGAATGGTGATATACTGCCATCTAGTGATATTTTCAACGTATTGTTTTTTAACAAACAGTTAACTGCAACTCTTGATATATATTAATTTTAACCATTTATACAATAGGGATATTTTGAATTGTTGGACTTTACATACCTTCTTGTGTATATAAATATGTAAGAAAGTTGTTAAGGCAAATTAAGTTTTTAATATGAAGAAGCAATATATGTATTAGGGACTAGTCTTTTAAATGATAGAATGATGTGATTGGCTGAAAAGTGAATTAGTGCAATATTATGATGTATTTAAACTGAACCTTTTTGCTATTAAAATCAATAAGTCTGAAGAAGCGTTCTCAGGAATGCGAAAGCACTTACTATTTTATATCTGGATGTGTTTTATGTGATTAAAGTCTCCTTTGCTCTATATGGTGCTGCCTCTTGTTTTTTTCACTGGATTATACTAATTTGTATCATTGAGGCACTTTACCATGTGGACTGAGCTTACTTTACTGCTGTAGATACTTTAATTAAAGCAGTAAGGTTTGGTGTTTCAGCAGTTGGACATCAGTAATCCTGCAGAAGAAAAATAACCTTGGTGAAATACAGTGTGAAGCCAGACGGACCTCATTTTTACATCAATCTCTGGAGATTTAACAACATACTAGCTCGGAATAACATTACCACATGAGCAATGGGCTAATTGTTTACTGATGACAAAACTGAGTAAATGTTTAGTATGCACATTTAACCAAGAAGTTGTCAAGGATATCAGGGTGATTCCCGTAACTTATTTGTGTGAGAGTCACTGTAGTCGTATCATGTAGCTCAGCAATAAAGAAATCCATCTTGTGTCTGTTTTACTACCAGACAGAAGATAGAATCACCTGCTCACTTTTTGAACCAAAACCCAGTTCAGGTTTAATTCTACCAGTGTCACCCAACACCAAATTTAGTGTCTTTTCTTAGAAATGTAGGTATTCTCTCCTATTGTGAGTATAATATTTTATTTGTAGCTACATATTCTGTTAACCACCTTACTATCACTTTAGCTTTATTTCCTCTTCACACTGATGTTAATAAATATACATATTTATGGACTTTTGCCAATACTGATTGGTAAGCAGTAACCTCAAAACTGCATAGAATATTTAAAAAAATTACCAACATATTTTATAGTGCTACAGACTTTATCTGTTGATTGATATGAGCTGTTTTCCTGTGGCTTCCTTAACATACTGCTTTGTAAACTGTTAGCATTCATTCACTTTTGTTGTCTACATTATATAAGGTGCCCTGCATGTATAGTGATCTTTTAAACTGTTCTCTGCTAAGTTGTGCCTGACAATTTAACTACCTTGCTGAGCCCACCACATCTGACAATAAAATAAAAAAACGAAGAAGCTATTCCTTTTCAGATGAATACTTGTGTGAAGTAACGGAGGACTTTTCTTTTGAGATGGGGAAGATGTTTTTTTTTAACTCATCAAGGAATAAAATATGTTCTATAATAGTTTACTGTCTGGTGCCATTCTAGAAAAAGGGTCAGTCCTTTTACTTAAGAGAGTCACGTGTTTGATATTGGTTTAGATCTTTTTTTTTTTTATTGCAGTAGCTATACATTGAACTGTACAAATGCATTACAGTGTCTTACAGCATTTAAAGGAAAAATATGCACTACCAGTGACATTTCATAGTGTTTCAGAAGTGCTATTTGACCTTTTCTATCACTGACATATTTCTTTTTATTTTCAGTTATTGCAGAATACAGGCAGGGCACGAGGAACTTTACCCCTTACCGTGCTGAAAGTTTTGGCTTCACAAGCATGCCATGGTATGTATCCAAAACAAAATTTGTACTTTCATTTTATTTATTTGATGTTATGTGATCCTATCTCGCCTACATTCTGAATGATGGGTTCGGAGCCAATCCCTCGGCTCCGACTCGGCACGCTTATGCCAAAGAGCGAAGTCTCTTACTGGCTGAGCTTACCATATCCCAGGATGCACCACTACCAGTCCCCCAGATCTCGTTTGCCGCTAACAAGTGAAGACGTGGTCTCGAGCTGGCTGAGTTAAGTAGTGATTATTTCACTAGTTTTTCTGTCAGGTTTTTCTTCTTTTTCTACAAAAAGCTGTTTTAACAGCTATTCTTGTGTTTTGAGTGTGTTTGACAAAATTCACTTGGTGAATTCTTGTGTTGTGAGTGACTAGGAGTACCTCTTGTCTGGAAAGGCCTTTCCCGGTCTTTTTGTTTGTAGGTGACTTCGGTTCTGTTTTGAATCATTGACATTTCTCTTCTTAAATAAGATCTAACGGAGAGAAATTATTATATTACAGAGTTTGTGCTGTGTTTGACTAACTCAGAGTATTGCGAGTGATAACTGTAAGCCTACTCTAGGTGTATTACCAGTGTTCTTTCAGTTACTTTTGAAAATTTCTATAATGTCTCAGAATCCCAGGCCTTCGGCTTCAAGAAATGTGTAAAATGTAGCTTCAAAATGTCCATCACGGACGATCACTCGCTATGTGTGTATTGCTTAGGGGCAAAGCATTTACAGGAATCATGTAGTGTATGTCACGCTTTTTCCTCAAGGGTCCTCCAGGAGAGGAAAAATAAATTAATTGTTAAGAGATTAATTAAACCTCCTTTCGAAGAAGCTTTGGCATCCTCTCCTTCTCCGGCCAAAGAAAGGCGCCGGCTCCGACCAGTCCGTCGGATCCGATCGCTAAGAAACAAAGGCAGGCCTCTCCTTCGGCTCCAAGGACTTCGGAGCCGAGGTCGGAACGGTCTGCCTCGATGCCACCAGTATCGACTCCTCTGGCTTCGGAGCCGATAGCTGGGGCATCGAGAGGCGGGCCATCTTCGTCAGCTCCACTGCTCTCGGAGCCGACAAAGGTTGCCCACTCAGACACTTCCTCCTCGGCGCCAAAGTCCACCTCGGCACCGATGGAAACTGGTGTGTGTATTCCCTCGGCGCCGATACTCATCGAGTCGCCTCGGAGCCGGTCCCCTAGCCCTTTGGGGCCGTTGGAGAGGCCTTCTCGGACCCGTTCTGTTTCCTCTCGGTCTTCGAGGATGTCAGATTCTGATATAGACAGGGTGCTCCAAAGACTGTTCCAGTCCCCAGTCTTCCAAAAATTTGTTTCGGTTCTGACCCAGTTGGCTTCAGAGCCAATGACCTTGGCCCACCCCATTGCCATTCCTCCTCCGACTGCTTCGGCTCCGTCGGAGCAGGTGCTGTTGGAGCCGATGGAGATCTCAGGGTCGGCTCCGACCCTTACTCCAACCCGGGCCTTCGGGTCCGAGTTTGGTACGCTGGACGCCTTCGGCTGGACCCGGGGTGATGTTTCGGGACCTATGCTGGTTCCGAGCCTCCCCTCGGTGCTTGCCGCGGTCTTCCGTCGATTATCACGGCTCCGGGGACCGGACACTCCCAGGATTCTGGGGTCCGGCTTTCAGAGCCATGAGGAGTGCCTTGGCCAAGTCCTCTTCGCCATCTCCCGGCTTTACCGGCACCTTCCCTAGGCGTGGAGACTGGGTCTTTGGCAGTTCCCTGTCCGTAGTCAGCGGAGCCCGGGCCTGAGGTTACCCCAGTGGGGTTCCCTCCTCCTGAGGGTTCTTCTGAGCTGTCTTCGGAGGAACCCCAAGGAAGAGATCGTGCAAGAGGAAGCACTTGGACTCCCCGAGTCTATTACTTCAGACACTGATCTGGATGATGCAGAGGGGTCCCAGTCGTCCTCGGATGATGTCTCCTTTGCAGACATCTTAGAGATCCTCAAACAACGAGGCGGCTGGATATCCAAACCCCCTCTACTGACGAGTCAGTGCTCCTCAAGGCCTTTGGGGCTCAGCCCTCCGCCTCCTGGGTGTCTCCGCCCGACGAGCTTCTGGATTTAGTTTGTCAAGGGCGTGGGAACATCCAGATACCGTGGAACCAGTCCCTTCTCGCCCAAATAAATTTTTGTCTGCTCCCCGAGAAGGAGTTCCTCACTAAAGGCGTGGCTGTAGATGCCATGGTGGTGGCATCTGCTACACAACAGGACGTGGCAGAGGCTTCAACGTCCATCCATCCTCCTAATAAGGAGTCTAGGAGTATGGACAGGTACGGAAGCGCACCCTGACTTCAGCGGCCTTTACTTTAAGGTCTCTGAATTATTTGGCACATTTTACCAGGCTTCAGAGGGATCTGGTCAAGGAGTTGTCAGATTCCTCTCGGTAACCTACCTGAGCAGCTAGCCCAGTCGGTTAGCTCTCAGTTGGCTATCCTTACGCCAATTTCTAACTCGTCCATGAGGCTCATTTCCTATGTGGCTGAAGGGGCGGGTAGAGCGGCAGGCACAGGCGTGGCTCTACGGAGACAAGCCTGGCTCCGCTTGTGTCAGTTTGTGGAGGCCTTCAAGTCTTCCTTCGCCGACGCTCCCTTTGATGGGTCCTCCTTGTTTGGACCCAAGGTTAAAGACACCCTTACCCGCTGTGAGCAAGAGGGAAAAACTTTATCTGCCGTAGGTGCCCGTTATTCCACTCCCTTTCGGCCTTACCCCAAGGCTAAAGGAGGGGGGAAATGTGGTTCCGCAAATCCCGTAAGTTTTTCTCCCAACAGCAGGAAGAATCCCCTTCCAGAGGCAGAGGACGGGGAAATTTTTCAGGAAGACGCCGTCCCAGAGGCGGCAGAGGGCCCCGCAATTCTGGAGACCGCGAGTCCTTTCGTGGCTCTTCAGCCTCCCACACGTCATGAGGGATTGCCCGGCTGTGCTGCTCGAGCCAGTCGGGTGTCGTTTTGCCAAGCACCTAAAAGCCTGGGAGTCAATCACTCAGGACAGATGGGTGCTTCGGATCATTGCCGGAGGTTACACCATCCCATTCACATTCTCGCCCCCACCGTCCAAAAGAATCCCGGACCCACCACCCAGTCAAAGGGAAATGGCAGCCGCAGAAGCTTTAAAGCTGCTAGAAAAGGAGTCATCCAACCGGTCCCCACAGACCAGATCGGATCAGGAAATTACTCCAGGTTCTTTTAGTGCCAAAAGACAGGGGACCTGAGACCAATATTGGATCTCAGCAGACTGAACCAATCCGTCACGAAATCCAAATTCGAATGGTCACGTTACAATCCATTCTCCCATTGTTGGAGAAGGATGTTTGGATGTGCTCCATAGACCTCAAGGACGCCTATTATCACATACCGATACATCAGGCGTCCAGAAGGTATCTGCGCTTCAGCCTGGGAGTCAGTCATTACCAATTTTGCGCTCTGCCCTTTGGTCTCACCACAGCCCCCAGGGTGTTCACCAAGTGTTTGGCAGTAGTGACGGCTCACCTGAGAAGTCTTGGATTCCAAGTGTTTCCCTATCTGGACGACTGGCTCCTGACTGCCACCACCAGGCATCTACTAATGGACAACCTCAAAGCCACCATCTCCTGGGTGTTACCCTGGGGATTACATTCAATTGGTCAAAGTCTGTCTTGCTGCCCTCTCAACGCATAAAGTTCATAGGAGCAGAGATAGACTCAAGATTGATGCGTCTTTCTTCCTGCCGAAAGGATCCAAACTTTACAGGGCCAAGTTCAAGCTCTGATCTCGAGATCCAAAGCCCCAGCCAGGATGGTTCTACAAGTTCTAGGCTCAATGTCTGCCACGGTTCTTTAGTCCCTCTGGCAAGATTGCACATGAGGATTCTTCAGTGGCTATTGTCAACGCAATGGTCCTTTCAGGATCTTCCCTCAATCATCACATCATGATTACGGATATATGCAAAGGGACCTTCGCTGGTGGCTTCAGACATCCAATTTGGATCAAGGAAACCCCTTTGTTCTTCCCTCTCCAGTGGTTACCCTGACGACAGATGCCTCCCAGATAGGGTGGGGGGGGGCATTGTCTGGGCAGGCTAGTTCAGGGCTCCTGGCTTCCAGACGAAGCTCTTCTCCACATCAACGTGTTGGAGATGAGGGCTGTACTTCTATCCCTACAAGCCTTACACAAGTTTCTTCCTCAGGGCATCATCGCCATCCACACAGACAACATGTCGGTGGTTTGGTATCTGAACAAACAAGGAGGGACCAGATCATACCCCTTTGCAGAGAGGCCATGAGAGTGTGGGAATGGGCTGTAGCTACCAACCGCTTCTTGGTAGCGACCCACATCCCGGAAAGTCAAATATATTGGCAGACAAATTGAGCAGGACAATTCTCTCTCCTCACGAGTGGTCTCTAAACCACACAGTAGCAGCTCAGGTTTTCAGGAGATGGGGACGTGCTGCGACCTATTTGCAACTCCATTAAACACCAAGTGCCAAAGGTTCTTCTCCTTGATCCCACATCAGGGAGTACCAGCCATGGATGCTCTAGCACAACCTTGGCCAACAGGGCTACTTTATGCCTTTCCTCCAATTCCGCTTCTTCCCAGAGTTATTCAAACAGCCTCTCAACTCGGGTCTTCAATGGTACTGATTGCCCGTACTGGCCTCGTCAGGTATGGTTTCCCTACCTGAAGAAGCATGCAGTGGACGATCCGTGGACTTTAGACCTGATTCCGGACTTGCTAATCCATCAGTCGGGACTTCGACATCAGTCCCTTCAATCTTTGAAATTGACAGCTTGGCTCTTCCACTTCCGACTTTAGTTAGAAGGCACACACTAGACCCGGAAGTTGTTCACATTTTATCTTCGGCCCACAAACCCACCACTAACAAATTGTACCTTAGTAAGTGGAAGAGGTTTGCTATCTGGGCTCAACTCAAGGGCTTAGACCCTATCACTGCTCCTGTCCCAGAGGTCTTGAAATTTTTAACATCCCTGTTTAATCAGGGATCTTCTGTCTCAACTGTTAAAGTCCAACTAGCGGCTATCTCTAAATTCCACGAATCCATGGATCCTCCTTTGATGAGCAGCAGACTATGCAAAACTTTCATTAAAGGTGCGAGCCTATTAAGACCACCAGTTTTTCATCCTGCACCTCCGTGGGATCTTGATTTGGTGCTTCGCGCATTAACATCTCCCCCTTTCGAACCGGCTGCTACATGCGAGTTAAAATATCTGTCTTGGAAAACTGCCTTCTTAGTTGCAATTACTTGCAAGAAGAGTTTCAGAGCTTCAAGCCCTGTCTATTAAGCCACCGTACTTGATTTTCCACAAGGATAGAGTATCACTTAGGCCTAATCCATCCTTTGTCCCAAAGGTCTGTTCTAGTTTCTGCCTCCAACAATCTCTAGAGCTACCGGTTTTCTTCCCAAAATTCTCCAATGAAGCAGAATACACTCTTCATAAATTGGATGTTCACAGGCAATTACGCTTCTATTTAGACAGGACTCAGCAACTTCGTAAGTCAGACCAGTTGTTTGTGTCCTTCTCAGATAATAAACTGGGCCAAACCATCACAAAAGCTACTATCTCAAAATGGATCAGAGATTGCATAACTCAGGCTTATTCTTCTTGAATAAGCAACTTACAACATCTATCAAGGCTCATTCTACCAGAGCTATGGCTACTTCTATAGCTTTTCATTCCAAGCTCGCTATATCGGAAATCTGTGCTGTGGCTACTTGGTCCAATCCGCACACTTTCATTTCCCACTACAAATTGGATGTGGCATCTAAAGGACGAGCTTCATTTGGTTCCACGGTACTCAGGAGTGTTTTCCAGTGAGCCACCCAGGATTCAGGTGCTAGGGACGCTGTCCCATCATTCAGAATGTAGGCGAGATAGGATCACATAACATCTTTTAGTTATGTACTCACCATAACTTCAGATGTTTGGGATCCATCTCGCCACATTCCTAATACCCACCCTCCTTCCCCTGCCTTGGAGATCAGAAGAGATTGAACGGTTTTGAGTTCTACTGTTTTATCTTGTTTCATCTGACGATGTTATATAAGCAGGGTATGCATGTGTGCATGTATGCGGACAAACTAGATCTGGGGGACTGGTAGTGGTGCATCCTGGGATATGGTAAGCTCAGCCAGTAAGAGACTTCGCTCTTTGGCATAAGCGTGCCGAGTCGGAGCCGAGGGATCGGCTCCGAACCCATCATTCAGAATGTAGGCGAGATGGATCCCAAACATCTGAAGTTATGGTGAGTACATAACTAAAAGTTTGTTCACCCGGTATGTAGGCTTACTCAGAAAAAAAGACTGTTTTCAGGAACACTCTTAAGCATTAAAAATGATGGCATTCTAAATGAATTAAATTAAACAAAGTAAGCTAGTAAAAAGATACATCACTTCAAGTAAATTAATGTGATCAAAATGCAAAGCTAAGTCCTTCATGCACAAAAATGGGAATGGTGAAGCAGGATATTTTTAAGTCTGCTGAAATGTTAAAAGCAGGTACATTGAGATTTCTTAAAGGGCTTTTCAGATTCTTACCAGTCTTTATACAATATACTATCATCAAATCTGACTGAAATGTGTTCTGATAATCTTCAAAATATTATTAGTCGAGTAATAAAGCAAGCACATCTGACCATCAGGTGACACCTAGACACAGATTTTCAGTCAGTTAAGACATTTTTCCAAAAATAAATAGTCTTTTGGCAGTCACATTGTCTAGTAACACAAAGGACAGTGAACTCTCCATCTTAACGTTTGTTTAGTGTTGAGTCAGTTTCTGTACACAAGATCAGGAGCTTATGCTCCTTTTGTGAATCCATCCATCCACAACCTCTTTTTCCTCGTGTTTGCACATGGGTTCATTTTTAACAAAATAATATTAATGCCGGTTTATAACTTAAATGCATTTCATTATCCTTTGTTGAAATGTTCATAGTTTTTTCACATTATGTTTGCAGAAGTAGTATCATTCAAGATCAAAATTAGTGTCTTTCAGGATCACAGACACATTATTGGTGACTGTTGTCAAGGACCAGTTCACAAATTTGCCAACTTTTGTCTATGAGAATGGTTGAGATGTTAATCTGCTTCTACCAGCATAATCAGCTTGGCTAAACAAGGTCATCTTGTTTCGTCCATTAGTATGTAGCTGGTGATTGAACAGGTTGCATCAAGCTAACTCATTGGCCAGCCGACCGCAGTGGTCTTAACTTCCCATGTTTCAGAGACACTGTTGTTAATATTCTGAGGCAGACTGATATTGTGTGATGAATTCACCTACAGGCAGTGTATATTTCATTGTGGGTAAAAAAAATATATATATATATATATATATATATATATATATATATATATATATATATATAATATATATATATATATATGTATATGTATGGATTCACTACTGAATCCCGAAATTACACAATCCCGAAGCCCAAAATACCGAGACTATAAGCCCAAAACCCCACATTACCGAAATGTTAAAACCACGAAATTCAAAATCGCGAAAGTACTACATACATACAGCACACACACAAACATACACACAGCCTACCCCTTAACCAAACAAACCACCCTACACTAAAGATAAGCAGGAGGGCTTCGCCCCCCTGCACCCCCCATGAAGGGGGCTGTGCCCCCCACCCCCCACTTTAATATTCTAACTGCGAGATCGCACAAACACACAAGGCAAACTCACACCCACACATTACAGCCCCTCACACACACACACACACACACACACACACACACACACACCACAGTCATAACACACACTTACACACACTAAAGCCCCTCACAAACACACTTACACACACATACTTATCTGAACCGCAACACCAGAAGCGCTAACTCAAAATCCCTTAACATCGGGATTTTGAATTTTGCGCTTCTGGTCTTTCGGCTACATGGTCTCGAGCTTTTGAAATTCGAGATTTCAAAAGTTCAAGATTTAGTAGTGTTCCCATATATATATATATATATATATATATATATATATATATATATATATAATCTGGTATGTTGATTGTCTACTCTGTCATTCTACTAAAGTAAAGGCTGTTTTGATGTGCTTGTAGTACGCAGAATAATGAAAATGTAGTTCACCAACTGACAATAGAAAAAATGGAATGTGCAGCTGAAATTAAGCCGTTTTCTGTCAGAAAAAGATTGTGTGTCAGAAGTCAGAACACAGCAGCCATTTTGTCTCATGATCAGCTAGGAAGTTGATTTAATATGTCTCAAGCTTGGCAGAAAGTTTGGAGTCAGTAGGAAATGAATTGTGTAACTTGACATGACTATTTACTGCGTACTTGAAACATCTGGAAGTAGTTGGAGTGGGGATGCAGAACTCTTGCATGGTCAACAAAAAGCCATGGGACCTGCTAAATGCCAACTATTCAAGAGTCAGAAAAAGATATCAGAGATGATAAAATAAACTAAGCAGACGGAACAGCTGATTGGAGTGACACACAAGGTGGTGAAATTTGAGACCATGTAAAGTTCTGGAAAATGAGGAATGATCAGAAGTGATGCACTGTGAAATCCCTCCCAAGAAATGTCAGAATGAACAGATTTTACAAATTATTTCCTGGGCTTTGTAACGGTGAAACCATTGAATCATTTGCCAATTCCACTGTCAGATATTAAATATGGAAAGTGTCAGAGCTGTAACGAGGTTGGTTATTGCCTTAATTTGACACCCACCCCACTCCCATTTGAAGTTAAGTTCCAAAATTCTTAAAACACTTCTGTCAGAGCTGAAGGCAAAAAGAAACAAGGCCTTCAGCCTGAGCATAGCGCTGTTCCATATTAGCTCTTTGTTGTATCAATCATATTTGCTTAACTGTAGCACAGAGCTGTAATAGCTCCTTATGCTGGTGGAAGTTGACTGACATTTATAATTAAAAAATAACGGCTCCCAGATAAGCAAAGAGCTTTTATGTATCCACTTGATGCAGTTGCTTCCTTTGTCCTGCCCTGTCTTACAGCTTTGGCAAACATAGACCTGTAATGATTAAGTTTTTGCCATGTTATGAGAACGAGTAATAATATCTGTGGCTAGACAACTGGTGTGTTTTGTACAAGATTATTCTGCAGTGACTCTAAAACATTGTCTGTAATTTGCGGAAGTAGTAAGAAAATGTAAAACAATGCTCTATTACAAATTGACATTTTCTTCTTCTTTGAGAGTGTTTTACACTGGTGATGTGTTTTGTTTTGTTTTTGAAAACCCTGAAGAATCAGTTACAAAGATAAAGGATATGTGGTGGTGCTTAGGTAAATACTAGACAGTCCAATGGGTTTGAGCATAACTAATACTCCAAGAGGACAACAGAGGATAGACTTAGGGAGAATTTGCGACTACCCTTTCAGTTTTCAGGTTCTTTAAAAAGGGGCCAGGATAGTGCTCTGTTTGACTTGCATAAGAAGTTTATTCCAGAGAGGAGGAATGGACTCAGAAATTAATCTATCATACCATTGTGTCTTATTAATTTATTAGTTGAGATTTATGTCCTTTGTATTGGTATTTAAGAAACCATTTGTTTTTGAAGCTGTAGGAGACTGAGGAGGAATAGGGTCTTTCATGGTATACAAATCTAAACACGTCACCATAGTGGAGTCTGTAAGAGAGAATACAGGGAGAAGGCTGCCACTCTCTCAGGATAGCTTCATGTCTTGAGGTCTGTGATCATTTTTAAGAATCTTCTCTGAGGTCTTTTGAACTGAATGACACATTAAGACAAGCACATGTGGAAGGAGACATTATAGTCAGTAGCGAGTGTGATGCAAGATGAGTACATGGGAAATATGACTTCTTTGGATCTAAAGAAGATGCCCATACTGATTAGTTGGGCCAGATTAAAAGATTTTCAAACTGTTGTTAATACACGATGATCAAAAGATGTAAGGAATTATCTACAAAGTTTACAAGCTGTCTGATAATGGTGTCCTTTTGGAAGATATCATCTATGTATTATGACATGGAACTGTTTTATCTATTAAATTTAACTGTACTACATTTTTTGCATGTATGAGATTTGAGATGCATTTGAGACTATTGTCCTTAACAGCAGTTATTGACATAGTCTAACCCTTGCTGTGGTATTTTCATATCAGTATAACATTACCTGGTTTACAAACATCCACAAATTTAGATAAACCAGGACCATAGTTAAGATAACCATATGTCAGGGATATAGGTTGAAAGGCTTAGAATGGGGAAGGTTCCAACCCTGATGCCTGCAGGACACAATTAGTAACATTTTTTTTTTTTACTTTCACTAGTGGTACCTACAACTTTATATGGGTTCTTTTGCAAGGCCAATTTGTTAACCAGCTCACAACTTATGGGTTTATGTTCAAGTGTACGAGTCCATTAGTAATACCTGCATAGGTAATAATGTCTAAGGCTCTGGCCAGGTCAAGATAAGCTGTATGAACTGTATAACCACTCTCCACTGCTTCAGTAACCATTTTTGCATACATTAATAAAGTTAAGGAGGCAGGACCTGATTTTGGAAAAACCAAATTGGTGAGGATCCAAGTTAAGAGATTTTTGGTGTCTAAACTGATGTGGTCAGAAATTATACATCCCATGAATTTAGATACAAGTCTAGCAAATATAATGAATGTGTAGTCATCAGGGTCAGAGACTGAGCCAGCTTTGTGCAGGGGCATTACAGTGGGTATTTTCCAGGCTTCAGGAATATAACCTTTAGAAAAGCTTGAAAAGATTAAGAAATTGTTTAGATTGGTCATATTTAGGACTTATCATTAGGTGTCCTGGTGTTATATCCTGTCCTGTTGGATATGTTTCTCTTAGCTTTTTTAGTGGACTGAGAGGGCCTGTTCCATAGTAGTAGTAATAGAGGTGGCTGAGACTGAAGAGTCTGTGGAACTGATTCACTGTCTACTGACATTGGCTGTATGTAGGTGGAGTAAAACTGGCACAGAATTTGTCAGCTAGGGTCTGAATTGGTATTATGTGGAAAAGCTCAGAGCATTGCTGGGTGTTAATTCATAACTCCCTAGCAATAGTTAGGGAAGGACTTGTATTTATTATTACTTTCACTGGTTATTTTAAGTTCATGTTTAGTCTTCTTGATGACACCCCTTAATTCTTTGCTAGCCCTTTTAACCAAACTCTTTGGGTGGGTAGAGTGTGATATATTATAAGCATTAAATACTTTCCTTTTCCTTGTTATGTAATTTATGTGGGTGTTCCATCGGGGGGAGTTGTTTTTGAATTTCCCAGTATATTTGAGGCTGATAGGGACTGTCTTCCGATTTGTGACTGTAACTATTTCAAGTGTGATGAGAATTCAAAGGTGTAGCTTAGCCAGTTTAGCAATGGGGTCAGTTGAAGGGACTAGAATGGAATTTCATTAGGGTATTTACTATCTATTTAAGATTGATATTGGTAGAGATCCTGAACACAAATGCATTTGCAACAGAAATGTTAATGGATTTAATGGGAAGGATCACTGATTTATGTTCTGATTTAATGAGGGACACTATACACAGGAGAGTTGAGTAGGAAGAGGCCATTTTAATAAGGACAAGATCGAAGGTACTTAGGCCAGTAATAGGATTGTTGACTATTTCTTTCATGGAATAATCATTTATAAAGTCAAGGAAGCATTGGATATCCACGAGTGGACAAAAGAGGCAACACCACAACAATCAAAGCTGACCGTTTATTGAGATAAATATATAGTAATGAGCGCTTTCACATTCAACAGAACGCTTCATCAGACTTAATGAATATACCTTGACGTCTCTCAATTAAATACAAATGAATGTCTCATGAATAACCAATCAAAATCAACATCCAATTAGAAAATAATGACATCCAGTCTGCTCATTCACTTAAAATCACTTCATAGCTAGGATATACTGTTTATATAGATATACACCTTTTTATGGATATTTAATATATTTTTACACGCAGTTTTAATATAGGTTCAGTGTTTCACATAGGACTGTTTTATATAGGAGTCCTTTATGGGCTTAGTGATTTACATATGTTGTCATTTAGATTTTAAGTTATGCTGAACTGCCTGTTCTTAGTGCAATTTACTCCATTTTAATAAATTTTCACTGGTCTGACATTGTTTTAGGAACCCTTAATTTATTTATTTATGTTTTCTGTATGCATAGGAATTTATTGATTTAGTTTCAAAGCTCTGAAGTGATTTTAAGTGAATGAGCAGACTGGAGGAAACTTTTAACAACCCTTGAGCATGACTTTAGAGCTAGAGGATACCACTCGGAGGAGGTCAATAAGCTATTCGATAACACTGTTACTAACAGAGAAGGAAATGGTAGACCTTTCTTCAGAATCAATAATGTTTTAGAAAATAAAGGACGAAGACATGAAAGGTCAACAGTAATGAATAATAGAATATAAGAATAATAAGCAAAAGTATCTTTGCTTCTGACTGGGGACCCAGTCACTTCCATTTCAGGGCGCTGCCCCTTGGTCTCACCACAGCCTTTTGGGTGTTCATCAAATGTATGTCAGTAGCTGTAGCACACTTGAGATTGCTAGGATTCTGATTGTTTCCCTTCCTCAGTGACTGGCGTCTCACCGCTCCCACCAAGCACATTTTGACTAGCACCAGGGACTATTTGTTCCATCTGTGCCACAAACAGGGTATCACAGTTAATTACAATAAACCACATTTTTCTCCCATTCAGGTCCTGGAGTTTGTAGTTGCTCAACTGGATACAATTGCTCAGATAGTAAGACTACCTCAGTCCAGACTGTCCACCTTACAACACCAGGCTGCACAACTTTTGTCTCTTTAATCACCCCCAGCCAGGTTGGTTTTACAGCTCCTCTGTTCTGTGGCCACCTCTCTACATTGTAACACTGAAAAGAATTTATATGAAAGTGCTGCAGTGGACACTGGCTGCCCAGTGGTTGATAAATCGACAACCCATAAATTTTCCTATTCGAATCACCAAGATTTGCAAAGAACATGTGTACTAGTGGATCCATGCCCCGGAAGTTCCTTAGTGCTACCCCATGGTGACAGTGACCATGGACACTTCCCAGCTGAGATGGAGGGGCACTCCTTGGCATAGATGGTTTCGGACACGTGGTTGACCTTAGAGGCCAATCTGCACATCAGTGTTCTAGAGATGAGAGCAGTCCTATTGCATTATAGGCCTTCTGGGGTGTTCTTTTTCTGGAGATGATTGCTGTATAGACAGACAACATGACAGTAGTCTGACACATCAACAAATGGGAGGGCGCATGCTCAAACTCCTTGTGTGAGGGAGCAATGAGAGTGGGGCAGTGGGTGATCTCTTCCAGTCACTTTCTAATAGCGAAGCACATTCCAGGGAACTCCAGTGTATTAGAGGACAGACTAAGCAGATCTATTCTATTGGTTCACTTGTGGTCTCTCATTCCATCAGTGGTGAAGCTGATATTTCGTCAGTGGATCAGATATGCTGCAGTTTTTTTGCCTCTCCCCACAATTTGAAATGCAGCAGGTTTTTTTACCCGGATTCCCCCAGGGGGCTGGACACTGACAGATGGTCTTATCCATGACTGTCCCCCAGTCTCCTCTATGCCTATCTACCTACCCTCCCATCCCAAAGTTTCTACAGAAAACATGCCATCATAATCCTCCTCTCCCCATTTTGGCCTCAACAAGTGTGGTTTCCCGTTCTTTGGCTTCAGTTATTACACTCTCCCTGGGTATTGGATCCTTGTCCAGATCTCCTGTCTCACCCGTCCAGACTGCCTCATTTGAATATACAAGCCCTTAAGCTCACCGCATGGTTTCTCCACTTCCGATGATGGCTACACAGTTCAGGCTTTCTTCCCCAGTTATACACATTCTCACTTCCTCTTAGAAGAGTTCTATCAGGAAAATGTACAAAAGCAAATGGAAAAGGTTTTCTATTTGGGCTCATGCAAGACACTTGGATCCTTTCTCAGCCCCCATTCCAACTGTTCTACATTTTCTTGCTTCAGCTTTTCAGGAGGGAGCAAAATATTCTGCAGTCAAAATTAAATTGGCTGCTATTTTCCAGTTGTCATATTGGCAAAAATCATTCCTCACTGGTGTGTCTCAAGCTGTGCAAATCATTCTTTAAAGGTAGCTTTCTACTCAGACCATGTATTAAGGACCCTACTCCTCCTTGGGACCTTACAGTGCTTTTACAGACCTTGACATGATACCCCTTTGGCCAAAGTATCAAGTACTTCTCTTGGAAAACTGTTATCCTAGTTACTATTACATCAGCCAGGTGAGTATCTGAACTCCTGGCACTCTTTTGTCAGCCACCTTACCTAATTTTTCATAAGGACAGAATTTCTCTTCAAACCAACTCTTCAGTTTTACCAAATATATCCTCAAAGAATGTACTTTATCAGTCCATTATTTTGCCTATTATTTCTCTAACAAAAGGGAATGTGTGTGTCATTTATTGGATGCACATAGCTCAGATTCTACCTCCTATAGAAATAGAAGTTATGTTCTTACCATAACGTTCCATGTTAGTTGTCTTCTTCTCGCCTTCTTCTTGCTGGATGGGTTCGGAGCCGACCTCGGCTCCGACTCGGCCACTCTAAAAGCTCGAGAGTTGGTTCCACCGGCTCGAGGCTCCCCTTATATCCCACAATGCTAGGCGAGAGTTACCTCAGATCTCGTTTGTAAGCTAACCCCAGCTTATAATAGTAACAGAATAACTCTAAACAGAGTCCACCTCTAACAACAGGAAGAAAGAAGGGTGACCTACATCCTGATCCAGGAAATATGCAGAACAGCATATGCCTAAGAAAGAGGTGGTAGAAAGAGAGGTCACGATCACAACTCCTCTAGGTCTGTCCAGGCCAGGGGGAAGGAGGGTGGGACGCAAGAAGAAGGCGAGAAGAAGACAACTAACATGGAGCGTTATGGAAAGAACATAACTTCTATATGTTAAGTTGTCTATCTCGCCTTCATTCTTGCTGGATGGGACCGCGTCCCTAGCACCTTGTCCCGGGTGGCCTAACGGAACAGACTCCTGAGAACAGTGGAACCAAAATTAGCTCTATGCCTAGAAGCTAAATCCAACTTATAATGAGAAATAAAAGTGTGAGGAGTAGCCCAAGTAGCCGCTGCACAAATGGTGTCAATAGGCAGTCTGTCTTGGAAGGCTAAGGAAGTAGCCAAAGCTCTGGTGGAATGGGCTTTAGGTTTATTAGGCAATTTTTGTTGTCTAATTCCATATACCAGGGAAATCAAAGATGTTAGCCATCTGGATAATGATACCTTTGAAACTGAAAGTCCCTTTCTGCTTTCCGCATAGGAGACAAACAGCTGATCAGATTTTCTGAATTGTTTTGTTCTATCCAAGTAGTACCTCAATTGACGATGAACATCCAGGCAGTGTAATTTTTGTTCAGACCTATTGGAATACTCTGGAAAAAGACAGGAGGTCAATGCTTTGGTTTAGATTTGATGTCGAGACCACCTTAGGCAAAAGGACGGGTTAGTTCGTAAGGATACTCTGTCCTTATGAAACAAAAGATAAGGAGGACGACAACTGAGTGCTTGAAGCTCTGAAACTCTTCTAGCTGATGTAATAGCTACCAGAAAAAGAGTTTTCCATGATAACAATTTTAAGGAACAGGAAGCTGCAGGTTCGAAAGGGGGAAGAATCAAAGAAGCAAGAACTAAATTTAGGTCCCAAGGAGGAGGAGGATTTCTTATAGGAGGTCTGAGAAGAAAACTCCTTTCAAAAGGCTTTGCAGAGTTTGTGGGACATTAGGGCAGATTCAGAAATACCCACATGAAAGTTAGAAATAGCTGCCAATTGAACTTTAAGTGTAGAGGGAGATGAACCTGCATGGAAGAGTTCAGCTAGAAAATCAAGGACTAGTTGGATGGAAGCGGTGAAAGGATCTATGCCCTTTCCTTGAGCCCAATATGTGAAACGTTTCCACTTACTCAAATAAATCTTCCTAGTGGAAGATTTATGGGAAGCTATCAATATATCTCTAACAGAGAGAGATAATTGAGGAAGCCTGGCTAAGGTTGGAACTGGAGGAACCAAGCAGTGAGGTTCAGAGAGGGGAGGGAGCGATGAAACTGACCCGACTGATGGATCAAAAGATCTGGAACTAGGTCCAGATTCCACGGTCGCTCCAAGAGAAGACGATGTAGAAAGGGGAACCACACTTGTCGAGGCCAGTAAGGAGCAATGAGGATCAATGAGGCCTTCTGAGCGATAGCTTTCTGAATTACTTGAGAGATCAGTGGGAAAGGAGGAAATGCATACAGAAGTCCCCGGGGCCAAACTTGGACTAGAGCGTCTCTGCTGGGTTGGCCTGGTAAAGGGAATAGAGTGAAATATTCTCGGCACTTGCTGTTTTGGGGAGTAGCAAAAAGATCGCAGCAAGGCTGACCCCACTTGAGAAAAATTTCTCTCACTACAGAGTCTTTCAGAGACCACTCGTGAGGCATGAGAATAGCTCTGCTCAACTTGTCCATAATATGATTGGACTTCCGGGGATGTGCGTTGCTATCAGAAAACGCTGAGAAGAAATCGCCCATTGCCACAGTCTGAGTGCTTCTCGACACAGGGGATATGATCTGGTTCCGCCTTGTTTGTTGATGTACCACACTACAGACATATTGTCTGTCTGGATTGCAATTGTTCCCAAGGGAAGAGAGTCTTGAAGGGCTTGCAACGCTAAAAGCACTGCTCTCATCTCCAGAACATTTATGTGCAAGTGGCATTCGTTTGGTTGCCATGTGCCCTGGACTGTCCTGCCCTGATAATGCCCCCACACGATCGGGCAGGCATCCGTTGTCAGTGTAGAAACCGGAGGAGGTGGAACAAAAGGTCTTCCGACAGGAGATGGGGAAGACATCCACCACATGAGATGCTTTTGCACCTGCGTGATCACAATGGTGTGAGACATTGGAAGTTCCTGGTATGACCATTGAGTAAAAGCATCCACTGAAGGATCCGCATGTGGTATCTGGCTAATGGAAGGAGAGGTATGGCCGCAGCCATAATTCCCAACACCTTTAGAACTAACCTGGCTTTGATTCTGTTGTTGTTGAGAAGGAGTGATACCAACTTGTGAATGTCTGATATCCTTTGATGTGTTAGCCTTGCAGACATGTTTATCGTATCTAGATTTGCGCCTATGTAGGTAATAGTATGACAAGGCGACAAAACAGACTTTTCGCAGTTTATTGAAATACCCAGTTTTTGACAAACGCGAAAAGTATAATCTCTGGCCATCAGAAGGAGATGCTTGGTGGGAGCTGTGAGGAGCCAGTCATCCAAATATGGAAACACCTGGAATCCTTGTCGTCTCAGGTGAGAAGCTACCACTGCCATGCATTTGGTAAACACCCGGGGGGCAGTGGTGAGACCAAAGGGCAGGGCCCTGAACTGAAAATGACTGGTTCCCAGCCTGAAGCGGAGGAATCTTCTGGAGCGTCTGTTCATTTTTATGTGATAGTACGCATCCCGAAGGTCTATAGAGCACATCCAGTTTCCTTTGCCCAAAAGGGGAAGGATGGATTGCAGCGTGACCATCCGAAATCTTGTTTTCTTGACTGATTTGTTCAAGACACTGAGATCCAATATCGGTCTCCAGTCCCTGTTTTCTTTGGAACTAAAAAGAACCTTGAGTAGATTCCGGATCCTTGTTGGTCTGCTGGCACTGGCTGAATTGCTCTTTTGCAAGCAGTTTTGAAATTTCCAAAGCTGCTAGATCCCTTTGAGCGGTGGAACATCTGGAAGGGATTTTTGACTGATTTGGAAAAGCGAAGAAAGGGGATAGAATAGCCTTGAAATGATGGACTGTACCCATTTGTCTTGAGTCAGGGATAGCCAGGCTTCTGGGTACAGTGACAATCTTCCCCCGGCTGCCTCCGAAGATGGGCAGTCGGGCAACACCTCCGGGGTGCTGAAAGGGCTTGTCAGGAAGGGTTCCCGCTTGCCCTGGTTCTCGGACCCCCTGCCCCTAGGGCGGCGTCTACCATTGTTATTACCACCTCTGCCTTTGGTAGGAAAACGACTCTGCGTCAGGCGAAGTCCCTTGAGATTGTTTACGGAACCACATCTTTCCACCCTTCTGGCCTTTGGGGTAAGGCCTGGAAGGAGTCGAAAAACGGACTCCGACGGCAGAAAGGGTCTTGCCATCAGACTCGCACCTAGTCAGGGTTTCTTTCACTTGAGGACCAAAGAGAGATGATCCATCAAAAGGGGAGTTCGTGAAAGACGTCTTGAAAGGGTCCGCAAAATTGCATAGCCGCATCCAGGCGTACCTACGTAAGGCCACCCCTGTCCCTGCGGCTCTGCTCGCTCCATCAGCCGCGTAAGAAAGGAGGCGCATGGAGGAGTTGAATATGGAATTAAGGGTAGCCAGCTGCGTGTTCATCTTTTCTTGGAAACCCGCAGCTGTAGGATCCTTTAACATTTCACTCGCTTCCTTGATCAAGTCCCTCTGAAGACGAGTAAAATGGCACAGGTAGTTCAGCGAACGCATGGTAAATGTCGCTGAGGAGAACATCCGCTTCCCGTACCTATCCATGGACCTAGATTCCTTGTTAGGTGGATGGACAGGTACTGAAGGATCAGCTAGTTCCTTCTTTGTGGCAGCAGCTACCACCATAGCATCCACAGAAACTCCTTTTGTTAGAAATTGTTTGTCTGCTGGAGCTGTTATGAACTTAGAGGGTCTCCTGGGAGTGGGGTCCACTGAATCAGGAGCCGTCCATGCCTTCTTAGCAACCACCTGCATGAGGGGGTCAAGGGGGACACCCAGGAGGTGGAAGGACGAGCCAAACGCCTCAAGATACACAGATTCGTCCTCCGAAGGGTTGAGGGCTGGCCAATTTCCCCTCTGTTTCAGGATCTCCAGAATGTCTGCAAATGAGACATCTTCAGAAGGGGAACGGGAGGAACCCTCAGAATCATCCAAATCTGTGTCTGACGTGATGGACTCAGGTGAGTCAATGTGTTTCCTCTTACACTTCCTCTTCCGAGGGGGCTCTTCTGCCAAATCAGGAGAGGCCTCGGAAGAGGATGAAATCCCACAGGGGGTTCCTGAGGAGCTGGCTCTCTGCGGTCCGGGATGAGGGAGTGAGTCGACTTACCCTGAGGCACCATAGAGGGAGGGGCGGACGGAGCCGACTGTGGAGTAGAGCCCGGCTCTAACACACTCCGCATGACCTCGAATGCACCCCTGTCAGGCAGAGCCAGAGGTCCCCGCTCCGAGGAGCTAAGAACCCCCCTCGGCACCGACAGTGATGGCTCCGAGGCCGATGTCGGAGCCGAACTCACCAGCGCCGAAGCCCCCAGAGGGAGAGGGGGGTCGGACAAGGGTCCGATGCCACTCACCCCCTCGGAGCCGACGAGGGAAGTCCATCGCCGAGATTCTTCCAAAGAAGAAAACGGAGCCGACGACGGAGCCGAAGACAATTGTATCGGCTCCGACGTAATCACAGTCTCGGTTCCGACACGACCCGGCTCCGAACTCAAGAGAGTCGAAGGAGGAAAATGTTGATGGACCGGGGCAGGCATCGACTGATGAGTCGGGCTCTGAAGCATCTGGGCCAGTGCCTCGGACTTAAGTAGTCGACTCACTACCCTCTGAAGGTCATGATCCGACAGCCTCGATGACCTAGAGGAGTGAGACCTTTGGCTCCGTTCAGACAGCAGGGGAGATCCTGGAGCCGAATGAACGGCGCCAAGAGATGGTGACCTGGACCTCTTCCTAGTTGTCGGCTCCGAAGGTCTGGTCGGAGCCGACACGGAACTCTATAACCTCGGCTCCGGCCGGGCCGAGGAGCCACCAAACTGTGGACTGAGACTTATCGGCTCCAGCCGGAGCCGATAAAGGCAAAGGTTGAGAAACCTGAGGTCTCGGCTCAGTTGCCGGAGCCGAAGACCTAGATGCCTTAGAGGGCTTCCCTGTTGAAACAGACAGGGAATCCTCTGGCTTGAGTAAGCCTCTAAGAATTAATTTATTCTTTCTTTCCTGCAGGACCCTGGGGCTGAAGCCATGGCACACAGCACAGGAGTCCTGCAGGTGCAAAGGCCCCAGACAATAGACACAAGAAGTGTGAGCGTCTGTCAGAGACATTTTCTGACAGCACGCATCACACTTCTTGAATCCGGAGACCTTTGCTTCTTTAGACATTTTGTCTGAACAGGTGTACACAAACACGCACACAAACACACTAGTAATACCCTGTTAGATTAATACAATAAAAGTAGTAATACTAGTAATTTAAAGTACAATAAACTACTTTAAACACACACACTCCACTAGGGAAGGAAAGGCCTATAGGCCGAAGGGAAGAACCAAAGGTTCTTGGGGAAAGAAATGGAAATTTTTTTGGGTAGGGAATAAAATTTTCTAACCTACACTAACTAAGAAAAAATATTAAATTAAAAGGGGTATTTAAAGACTAATTTTCACAAGAAAATAGTACTCACCAGGAACCGGTAGAAACAACCAACCTCGAAGCTGTAGCGGCAAACGAGATCTGAGGTAACTCTCACCTAGCATTGTGGGATATAAGGGGAGCCTCGAGCCGGTGGAACCAACTCTCGAGCTTTTAGAGTGGCCGAGTCGGAGCCGAGGTCGGCTCCGAACCCATCCAGCAAGAATGAAGGCGAGATAGACAACTTAACATCTAAAGTTTTCAGAAAATCTGACCAATTGTTTTTCTTCCTTTCTCAAAGGGAAATTGGGTCATTGTGTGTCCAAAGTAGGCTTAGCTTGATGGCTCAGTGTATTTGTCATGTCTACAAGGAAAAGTGGTTAACCTTACTAAGGCCTCCAAGGGCTCTTTTCACAAGGTCCATTTTCACTTCTGCATTCTTACCAAGAACTTCAATAGATGACTTTTATGCAGCTCCCACTTGGTCTAATGCTCATACCCTTATTGCCCATATCAAGTTGGATATTTTTTCAACAAACAGGAAAATGTTTGGCTCTACTGTCATCTAGAATATCTTTCCATGAAGACCACTCTGGAGTTCAGCAGCTGTTGACTGTCACATCAGTTGAGAAATGGATGGATAAGACAATATCAAATACAAAAGCTGTGTACTCATCATAACGAAACAGCTGCGTTATTTTTTCTTCCTTCCACAACCTCCCTTCCTGCATTACCCCTTCCATTTATGGAAAATATATATGTAGTTCTCTCTAGTGTGACCTGGGGGGATATTCCCTTTTGGTCTTTCCGCCTTTTAGATCCAAACTTTCTACTAGCTTGACTCTGGTACCTTGATACCTGTCTCTTTTTTTCTCTGTATGAATGCCATGGTATTCACTCTGTCAGACTTGTAAGACTGAGGAGGCAAACTTGATCTGAGGTAATACAGGGTTTGGGGGTATTATGGGTAAGGGGTGGAGCTTGGGCTATGGATCCTACATCTGAAAAGTGGCCCAGGTTGAGAAAGGATGAAAACAGGCAACACAGATGCATCACTAAGGTGAGTGCATAAGTTTTGTTTTTGTGGTACACATAAAGCAGTTGCCACACTGGGTCAAAATGCCTAGTGCTAAAGGGCTGGTTTCTATATTGGCCAGTAGGAGTGAATAAGCATAAGGAAACAAAATAGGTTAAATCCTACTCTTGAGCTGTATTATAGAACTATTAGCTGAAATAGGTGTAAATGTGAAAGAGTGTAAAAAGTTGGACTAAGATGAAACTTAGGCAGCAGTAGAATCAAGACAGAATAACTGTGCAAATGATGATAGCAGCACTAATAAAGAACAAGTATGTAAGGGTTACACAGGTAAAGTCAGGTGCAGTAAGTGTGTATCGTATAAGTCAACGCCAATACATGCAAATGCCTAGTTATACCTTGCACTGTCTTACTCCTTTCTTCACTCACTTCCCCTACTTCAATCAGTTTCTCTCCACTGACTTTCTTTCTAAATATGTTATAAACCTGTTATTTCTCTCACTTCATATTGCAGTTTAGTTTCTTTATAAACTAGCTAATTTGGTATAATTACTTAAACTGTAGATGTCTTTGTATTATTTTGAAGATTGTAAAATTATTGTTTTTAAAATATTTTTGTAATACTTTGGAGTCTTTCTTCCTGGGCCTCTGCTGAAAATGGGCGTCTACCCAGTCGGACTGAAATGTCAGTAAATAAATGCAGTGACAGCATGCTATATATGAACTGATAAGTTACAGTATGTTAAAGTAAACATCTTGGAGCAATTCCCACCAATAACTTCAAGTACAGTATCAGTAAATCACTAAGGTGACACATCGCAGAGAACCATTCAGAGCTACACTGAACAATGGAAAAGAGCAATAGAGCAATCAGGTGATGGTTCGCAGAAGACTAACCAGTAATGAGCAGAACTGAGCAACGACAAAGAACAACAGTGCCATCGCAAAGGGGCAAAGACAGAAGACAACAATAATCAAAACCTCAGTTGGTAACCTGACTTAACTGAATGATAGTACTGATCACTGGAAAAGCTAGTAAGTATTCAAGTTTCTGTCCTAATGTTTGTGATGAGTAGCAAAGCATCAGTAGCAATGGCTCAATCAGTAACAGGTGACCCATCTGAAAATGGACTTTATTCTTCAGTGATACCAGCACGGGGAATGTGTGAGAAGACATCCAGAAGTTTCAATGGATGTACCCTGAATATGCATTGTGATTTGTGCATTAAAATCTGTAGATGCAGGGCACTCTGTCCCTGTGGTGACATCACTGAGGGATGTACCCTGCACATGCATTGGGATTTGTCCATTCAAATCTATAGCTGCAGGTGCACTCTATCCCTGTGGTAACATCACTGAGGGATAACTTGGACAGACATTAGCATATAAATTGCCACATTTAAAAGGGGAGAACAGTGAGATGGAAGGTGACTTGTACTGTTGCATACAACATATGCTGTAGTACATAAGGTAAGTCCCAAACTCTTCTGGAAGATTGTATTTAAGTATTAGTGAGCAAAAGGTGCACCAATAACACTGCTGTTTTTAGTCTAAATTTCACCTTAACTAGTACCCCACCAGTAAACAAAAGTATAACAGTGATGTGAAAGTAGGTAATAAGATCTTACCATATAGATTCATAGACTGTTACTAGGCTAGTGACCCAGGGGGCCTTTCTAAGCCCAGACAAATTTTCCCAAAAGAATAATGATGTCCAGTGTCCATATAGGACATTGAGGGACAGGTATGCATAATCTAACTCTGTTCATAAAGGACATGGGTGCTAGGCCTGGTGTAAATTTCTTATTCCCCATCCACTGACCTAGATTGTGTTTAGGTTCTTCGGTATTTACTAGGCTAATGACCACAAGGGCCTTTTTAAGCTTAGCCATGCATCCCAAATCTCTGATAAGTTCTGCTACCCTTGATTAGTGTAAGCATGGGCCTGGGAAATTAACCATTTATAGCTTAACTGTGACCATTAGAGACATAGGTGCCAAACCACGGATGAATTTCCGGTTTCCCATCCAGTTGTCCAAGTTGCACTTGAATTGGGTTAGGGAGGAACTCTGCTTCACATGGATGGGAGCCTGTTCCATAGATGGGGTAGGCTCTGGGATACATACCTATCTCTTTAGCAGGTCCTATTTATATCATAGGCAAGGTTTAAACCATTAGAATGGGTAAATCTGGTGCTGTTTATTTTGTGGATCTGCAGGAGGTCCTTCAGAGTGAGGTCTGACAATGCCCTATATGCCAGGCATAGATCTCCCCTAAAAAGCCTGTAGGAGAAAGAATACAGGGATAGGGCCTTGAGGCAGTCTGCATAGGACATATTACTTACAGTTAAATAGTATTCTTTTAGTGTGGAATTTCTGTGGACGTTCCAATTGTTGGATATGCCTGGTTAGGTACATACCAAAGGGGGCATTGTACTCAATGATAGGTCTGATGAATGCTGATACAGTGGAACAGTGACTTCCTTGGACTTAGATGCCATACCTTTGTTTATAAGTTGTGCAACATAGAATGATTTCCTCACCACTGTAAACATGTGATGATCAAAGGCTAGATTACTATCTGTGTGTCCTTAAGTCCCTGACTACTGGGTCAACTGTAAGGGGTGTGTTGTCAATATGATAGTTACCAAGGATGGATGACTTCCCAAATGATACTATTATGCATTTCTTGGCATTTAGTTTTAGTCCATGGCTCTGCCACCAGTTGTTTGTCTGTGTCAGCCCCTCCTGTAGAACATTAGTGTCAGTGTGAGATTCAGTGACAGCTCCTAATTTGCAATCGTCTGCAAATTTAGCCAGCCAGAGACCACTGACATTGACTTCTGAGAAGTAAATGCCAAAAAGGAGAGGTCCAAGGACTGATCCCTGACGGACTCCAGTTGTGACTGGCCTCTTTGTAGAGTTGGACTCCCCAATTCAAACTTCTTGTGTCCTGTATGTGAGCCAGTTGGCTATCCACCGGGTGACATACAGGTTTGTACCTAACCTCTTCAGTTTGTGAACAATGCCCAAGTGGGGTATTGTGTCAAATGCCTTGGCCAGGTCAAGGTAGGCAGTGTGAACAATTTTGCCCTCATCCATTGCTTTGTTGACCTTCTTAAAGGAGTCCACCAAGTTTAGTAGGCATGATCTGCACTTGACAAATCCAAACTGGGTTGGGTCCAGTGTCTGGAGGTTTACTATATCTCTGTTGATCATCTCCATGATAATTCTTTCCATGGCCTTACATACAAGACTAGTGAGACTTGTGGGTATGTAGTTTCTAGGATCTGTAGATGGCTCACCTTTGTGCAGAGGGATAACTGTTGCCTTTCTCCATTCATGAGGCAGAAAACTGTTTGGAGGCTACAGTTAAATAGTAATTCCAGATGCCCTGACATGTCATGTTTCATGCTGTTTAGAAGGCATCCTGGGATATTGTCTGGGCCTATTGATGCAGTGTTCTTGGTCTTAGAGAGAACATTAAGGACATGTTCCCTAGTGATAGTTATATTTGATGATATTTCCTGAGGGAAGAGAGGAGTAAAGTTGGAGCTGAATATTTCAGCCAGAAGGTTTGCTATAGCTTCTGGCTTTGCACTCGTTTTAATTTCTCCAAGTCTTTTGGGTTTCTAATACCATGATGGGAATGGACCCCATTCCTAAGTCAAAGTACGATTAAAGTTCATGAAATTAGTATTGTTTCACTCTTTGATGTTAGCCAAAAGTGCTCTTTGCAACATCCGCAATGTGCCCAGTAATGACTCCTCCTGCAATTTGTACGGTGTTACATGAATTGGTAACATATCTAAATATGATTGTAAATTCTTTTATAAGACCAGTTGCTCCTACTACTATTGGAACTGTCTGGTTATCTTTCTTCCACATGGCTCTCGTTTCTGCCTGCAGATCGAGGTATTTTATGACTTTGTGTCTCTCTGTACGCAAGACACTGTAGTCACTAGGTGTGGCTAATTCAATGATCAATGCTACTTTTGTCTTCTTTTCTTGGACCACTATATCCGGTTTTCTAGCATCTATCTTTTGGACTGTTGGTATTGGGTGATCCCATGTGATGTAAACTGGCTCAGTATAGGTGGCTCCATTTACAATGAGCTCTTCACACAATTGTGTATTGCCTCCGAGGTTGTAGACATAGCTAAAGAATGCTTTGTGGTTGTCCTTGGCCTAAGAGGCCAAACTTTTGGCTGTGGTAGGCTTTATTTGTCCTCTAAGTTGTTTATTTAGTTGGATGAGAGTACTTTTATCATGCTGGGTGCTGCACCTCCTAATTTTTGCCATGATTTTCTTCCACCTGTTATATAGACGATTGATTTTGTGATTCCACCAGGGTCGCGCTTTTTTTTAAGTTAGTTCTGTACTTCCTCCTGGCGGGTACCGCTGTACAGCTATTAACATGCATGTACAGGGTTCCTGTGAACAGTTCTGCATAGACAGGAGTGTTCTCAGGGTTTATGGGGGCCTGAAATTTTGCCAGGTTCTCACTTAATAGCAGGAGGTTAGCCTTAGAATAGTTTCTGAATATTCCAGGTTTTATTTTTACTTCAAAGGAGACCATTTTGTGGTCTGACCTTACGAGGGAAGGCATTACAGTAGGAAATGTGCAGCAGTCTCCCATATTAGTGAGGACCAGATCCAGTAAGGTTGGACCCCTGGTTATTGTATTGACTATCTGGTCCAGGGAGTTTGTGTTTACAAACTCCAGAAATCTCTGTGCATGTATGTTTGGTGTCGTATAGGATTCCTAGTTAATAGTGGGGTTGTTAATATCACCCATGAATATGGTGTTGGGTTGGATGGTTAGTGTTTCTAATAAGTTTGAATACATGGTATGGGTTTCCTGACTCATAGATGGAGACTTATAGCTTGCAAGGAAGTGGTATTGGATTTTACCTATGGTGATTTGAACATGGAGCAGCTCAAGTGCATTGTCCTGTTTGACCAGCCTTGAAGTATATTTATTTTTGATGTAAATAGAGACATCTCCACCTTTAGTCCGTGCCTGTGAAGAAGGTGGCCTAAATGTGTGTAAGTCATTATAACCTTGCACTGTTTGTGTCCTCTCCGCGACTTTAAACCATGTCTGTGACCACACAGACATCAACATTCTCTAGAGTAAAGAGAGCTTCTAGTGAGTGGAGACTTTTGTTTAGTTTCAATTAGGTAATAGATAAACTTGGCTTTACATGGATGGGAAGCCTGTTCCATTGGAGGGGCAGTCTCTGGACACACATCTGTCTCTTCAGCATGTTCTATTTTAGTCACAGACAAAATTCAGGTCCGTAGACCTTGTGTTTCTGGTAATCCTTGACTTATGGACATGTAGGAGATTCATGTGTGGAGTTTGCAGATGCCTTATAAGCCAGGCACAGATCACCCCTCAGCAATCTGTAGGAGACTTGAGTAGAGGGAAAAGGCTTTAAGGCACTCTGCATAAGACAGGTTTGTTACGCCTTGTATTCTTTTTGTAAGGAACCTCTCTGGTCACTCTAGATGCTGCATATGCCTGCTCATGTACATACTAAAGGGAGCATTGTAATCTGATTGGTCTGATAAGGGCAGAGTAAAGTGAGATAATGACCTTTTTGGACCTAGATGCCATGCTCTTACCTATAAGTTGCACAAACATGAACGTTTTGTTACCTGTGAGCAGGTATTTGCTGTTGTTTTCCCTTTGGCTAACAGGAAGGGAGTATACCCAAGACTGATCAGTAGACAAGAAGTTGAGTTTACATATGGGGCATGCTTGGCTACTGTACCACTGGTTTTGCTATGCTGCACTTAATGCAGCCAGTCAGATTCCAGTTGTAAAGGTTTGACTGAAGTCATGTTTCTGCCATTAGTAGCACAGAGGAGTCCATCAAGTACAGCTCAGCAGTATAAAGCACCACGTCCTGCAGCTGTTCTCCTTTAATACACTGCCAAATGGCAAAATTAGCAATAGGCAGTCATTTTGAATGTTCTAGAAACGTCCAACTGCAGTACCAGACATGGAAGAACTAGTGACCACCTCTCCTGTCACAAGAAAAAGTAAATTCTTCCAGCTAGCCAAGTAACACAAACCAGGTTACAAGAACTGGAGGCTTCCTTGTCAGATCCCAGTTGTTGTAAGATATTGATCAAAGTCTTGTTGCTCTTTTTCAGTAACACAGCGAAGCACAACAGGTAGCAGCTGTGCAGTATAGGGTGCCAAGCTGCGCAATCATTCTCCTTCAATGAACTACGAAAACTATAGCAACCAATCATTTTAAATGCCCTGGTAACAGCCAATGACATTATCAGCCAGAAAGAGGATAACAACTACCTCTTCTCTAACAAGAAACAATGAACTAATTCACTGACCTAAATAATACAGAGTAGGTCCCAGGAAAACTGTAAACCTTTAGGTTTTTTGTTACTCTTATTTCTCCTGTTCAGTAACACAATAGAGTGCAGCAAGGAGCAGCTCAACAGTTAAACTGACAGACATTGATATTAAAGGGGAAACAGAAGATGAGTGGAATGAGAATACATATTTTTCAGAGAAATGTGCATTCCCTGAAACAAGATGTCTGCAGAAACATGTTAATTCATTTTGAATTCATGGATTACACAACAGGGATACATTCAACAAAACATTCATGTTTGCCAGAATGTTTACCCAATGCATTAATAAAGAGGTTAAACTTTGGCACAGGTGCCTGGTAAGCAAGTACTAGATAGGAGAGGCATCAGCAGCAGTAATAATAGCAGTTTATATGACAAGTACTAGATAGGAGAGGCATCAGCAGCAGTAATAATAGCAGTTTATATGACAAGTACTAGATAGGAGAGGCATCAGCAGCAGTAATAATAGCAGTTTATATGACAAGTACTAGATTGGAGAGGTAGCAGCAGTAGTAGTATTTATTGGCAAGTACTAGACAGGAGAGGTCTCATCAGTAGTATATATGACAAGTACTAGATTGGAGAGGTATCATCATCAGCAGTAATAGTATATATGACAAGTACTAGATTGGAGAGGTATCATCATCAGCAGTAATAGTATATATGACAAGTACTAGATAGGAGAGGTATTGTCTTCAGCAGTAGTAGTATATATGGTAAGACTAGATAGGAGAGGTATCCTCAGCAGTAGTAGTATATATGACAAGTACTAGATAAGAGAGGTATCAACAGCAGTAGTAGTATATATGATAAGTACTAGATAGGAGCAGTACCGTCAGCAGTAGTAGTATGTATAATAAAGTACTACATAGGAGAGGTATCAGCAGCAGCGGTAGTATATATTGCAAGTACTGGATTGAAGAGGTAGCAGCAGCGGTAGTAGTAATATATATAAGAGACAAGTGCCTAAATTATATAAGTTCAGGGATAACATTAAATATGAAGCCTCCATCATCTGAAAATGTGTATAGTAGGTTAGAGCTGTGCTATGGTAAAAGTACAACCATATCACTGCAGAATTATGACTGAAATTGTTCAGATATAGAATATGAGGTATAAGCCATGTAATAATAACATGTTTGAACTGGAACATTTCAGTTATTGACCATATGATTACCTTGGTATGACACTTACTGAAACTGTTCAAACACTGTAAAATATTTGGAAGTATTCCTTATGTGAAAAGTTAATATGTGGTTTGAATTGCAATATGGTTCCATTAATTCAGTGAGTTTACAAAACAGAGTCAGTCTGTAGACTATAATTATCTTACCAATACTCACCCTCATGGGGCACCACATGGCTCTAGAAAGGAAAAACAAATCAGATCAGGGATGTATTTGTACGCACCCATTCAGTTGCCTTAAAGGAAGTGAAGGTATCTTTCTGTTTTAACATGGAATGGAAGATTATTCCAGAGTTGTAAATGTTAAGTAAAAAATCTGTCCCTCCAGTCTGTCTTTTTAACTTCTTGATGGAGTTTCAAGTCGTTAGTTTGTGTGTTTGTGAAGTCATTTGTCTTGTGGAGGTGTAAGAGATCAAAGTGGGTTGGGTCCTTAAGAGCATGGAATGCCAGGCACAGATCATTGTGCAGGAGTCTTTTGCAAAAGATCTTCAAGCCTATCTTGGTAGCTGAGGATCATTAGTCTAATTATCTTTATAGTTAACCCCTGGAGTCTCTCTAACTACTTCATGTTTAGATAGATACATACATACTAAGTAAACATGTCAAACTGTTGATATTTTTAGCATAGGTGAGAAACTCAAGGTAAATTAACTTTCAGCACTATTGCAGTATTCATCTTTCTCCACTGTTGTGCAACCTCGAAGTTGGTATATTTAAGTTTGAAGGATGTAGAGAAGCTTGTGCCCTGCAAAAATGACTGTTTATGGGGTTTGCTGAAAGTAGTTATAGCAGACTGTATGAATGGCATACTAAAATGTAAGAGGAAGAATTTATTTTGACTTAAGAGGTTTATTTAGTTATTAATTGGGCTTGCCAGAAAGATTTCCTGAATACTGTTTCTACCCAATGGTCAAAGGATAAGGATTTGTCTGTGAAGAGGTGTGAAGATCTCCATTGACTACAGCAGTATGGTGTGGGATGCTTGTTTATAATGTAAGCTGCTAAGATTTCTTTCTTTACAAAAACTCTTCAGTTCAAAAAATAATAAAAAAACACACATAGCAAAGGTAGTAGACTCTCTTTTACTTCACCACAAAATCATCTGGTACCTCAGCCTCTTGCCTTCAAGGATACATGCATCCAAATGCATTCTACTTTTATATCAGGTGAAACCATCAATTAATCAATCAATTAACTAATGAACTACCTAAACACTTTAATATAAAATGTAAATCTCCCATTGCCTTAAACCTAATAAAGTGACCCATGCATATTCTTTAAATACATTTTCCTATTTTAACCATTGTTATATTTTTAAATATATACATTATAACATTTTTAACATTTTATTTTGTTTTTAAATATTCTTCCTTTTCACCCATATTGAGAGAACTGCTTTTGGGCTTATGGCATTTGGTATGTTTAGATGAGGTAGTTGGTGATGTATTTCCAGGTGTAGTAACATTTTCATATACTCTAACCTTAAGGAATTGTTGAATAAGCCTTTGTTTGCATCGAGTGAATTAGTCATGGCTTCATTTTCTTGTGGAAAATGCAAAGTTTGTCATAAAATTAGAAACATTTCAGGAGGTCTAATAAATAATAGGAAATTTTCAAGCAAAGATAGGTTTGCTTGTAATTCATGTGGAGTAGTGTATGCTATAGGATGTGGATATGAAAAAACAAAATGGTACATAGGTCAAACCAAAAGAGCTGTTAAGTTTAGAATTCTAAAACATTTGGGTGATATTTGAAATAAGAATTATAGGAGCCCTGTGGCAGATCATTTTTGTAAAGTACATGGGGGAGATGACTCTACATTTTTCTTTTGTGTTTTGGCAAGACCTTTCCAAGCAAAAAGTTGTGAGTTGAAGCAAAAATTAAATGTGCTTGAAAGTTAAATGATTCTAAATTATGGCACTTTGACACCCAGAGGGTTAAATTTAGAGGTAGATTATATTTAAGTATATATTTAAGTAAATGTTTAAGATGTGTTATATTTTGTATAAAATTATTGTATTACAAAATGTTATAATGTATGCATTTAAAATATATAACAATAGTTAAAATAAGAAAATGTATTTAAAGAATATGCATGGGTCACTTTATTAGGTTTAAGGCAATGGGAGATTTACATTTTATACTAAAGTATTTATGTAGTTCATTAGTTAATTGATTGATTTCACCTGATATAAAAGTAGAATGCATTTGGATGTATGTATCCTTGAAGGCAAGAGGCAGAGGTACCAGATGATTTTGTGGTGAAGTAAAAATAGTCTACTACCTTTGCTACGTGTGTTTTTTTATTGTTAAGATTTGTTTCCCAAGGTGACAATGCTACACTTTGTATTTCATTAAAATCCAATGTTAAGTTGTCAATCTCGCCTTCATTCTTGCTGGATGGGTTCGGAGCCGACCTCGGCTCCGACTCGGCCACTCTAAAAGCTCGAGAGTTGGTTCCACCGGCTCGAGGCTCCCCTTATATCCCACAATGCTAGGCGGTATTACCTCAGATCTCGTTTGCCGCTACAGCTATCGAGACGTGTTGCTTCACCGGCTTCAGGTTAGTGTAGGAAATAGTTTTAAAAAAGTTCAAAAACCCTTTAAAATTAGTTTTCTAATCAGTTTCCCCTTAGTTTAAAGGTTTTATCCCTTCCTCCTTGTTAGTCATCCTTGTTTTTACCAGAAGAACTTATAGTTCTTCCCTTAGGCCTTCGGGCCCTCCCATTCCCTTGGAGTGTGTGTTTTTCTGTAGGGACTCTTATTAATCTAGAGTAATTTTATTTAATTTAACTTATTGTTATTTTGTGTATAGTGTAACCGGTGTGTTTGTGTTGTGTTTGGTTGCACTTGTTCCTTGTAATGTCCAAGGATTCGAAGGTCTCAGGCTTCAAGAAGTGTGACTCGTGCTGTCAGAAAATGTCTCTGACAGACGGTCACACTTCTTGTGTGTACTGCCTGGGACCTTTACACCTGCAGGACTCTTGTGCTGTATGCCATGGCTTCAGCCCTAGAGTCCTGCAGGAAAGAAAAAATAAACTCATTTTAAGAGGTTTGCTTAAGCCTGAGGGTTCCCTTACTGCTACTCGGCAAACCCTCTAAGGCTTCTAGGTCCTCGACTCCAGCTTCTGAGTCGAGGCCTAAGGCTTTGAAACCTCCTGCTACATCGGCTCCGGCTGGAGCCGATGAGTCTCAGACTGCAGCTTCTGTGGTTTCCTCGGCTCCGGCTGGAGCCGAGGCATTGGAAATTCCTGTGTCGGCTCCGATCAGACCATCGGAGCCGACATCTAGAAAGAGGTCTAGGTCACCGTCCCTTGGCTCCGTTCATTCGGCTCCAGCGTCTCCCTTGCTGTCTGAACGGAGCCATAGATCTCTCTCCTCTAGGTCATCGAGGCTTTCAGATCATGACCTTCAGAGGGTAGTGAGTCGACTTCTTAAGTCCGAGGCACTGGCCCAAATGCTTCAGAGCCCGACTCATCAGTCGATGCTTGACCCTGTCCCTCAAAATGTTCCTCCTCCGACTCCTTTGAGCTCGGAGCCGGGGCGTTTCGGAACCGAGACTGTGGTAGCGTCGGAGCCGATACAATTGTCTTCGGCTCCGTCGTCAGCTCCGATTTCTTCCTTGGAAGAATCTCGCCGCCGGACTTCCCTCGTTGGCTCCGAGGGGGTGAGTGGCATCGGACCCTTGTCCGACCCCGCTCTCCCTCTCGGTGCCTCGGCGCTGGTGAGTTCGGCTCCGACATCGGCCTCGGAGCCATCACTGTCGGTGCCGAGGGGGGTTCTCAACTTTTCGGAGCGGGGACCTCTGGCTCTGCCTGACAGGGGTGCGTTCGAGGTCATGCGGAGTGTGTTGGAACCTGGTTCAACTCCACAGTCAGCTCTGTCCGCTCCTCCCTCTTCGGTGCCTCAGGTTATGTCTACTCACTCCGTCATCCCAGACCGCAGAGAGCCAGCTCCTCAAGAATCCCCTGTGGGGATCTCATCCTCTTCCGAGGCCTCTCCTGAATTGGCAGGGGAGCCCCCTAGGAAGAGAAAGTGTAAGAGGAAGCACATAGACTCACCTGAGTCTGTCACCTCTGACACAGATTTAGAGGATTCCGAGGGTTCCCCCCGTTCCCCTTCTGAAGATGTCTCCTTTGCAGACATTCTAGAAATCCTGAAACAGAGGGGAAATTGGCCAGCCCTTAACCCTTCGGAGGATGAATCTGTGTATCTTGAGGCGTTTGGCTCTCGCCTCTTCCACCTCCTGGGTGTCCCCTTGACCCCTGATGCAGGTGGTAGCAAAAAAGGCTTGGACGGCTCCTGACTCAGTGGACCCCACCCCAGGAGACCTTCAAAGTTTATCACAGCACCAGCAGATAAACAATTTCTGTCCCAAGGAGTTTCTGTGGATGCTATGGTGGTAGCTGCTGCCACTAAGAAGGAACTAGCTGATCCTTCGGTGCCTGTCCATCCTCCTAACAAGGAATCTAGGTCTATGGACAGGTACGGGAAGCGGATGTTTTCGTCAGCGACCTTTGCTATGCGTTCGCTGAACTACCTATGCCATTTCACTGCCTTCAAAGAGATTTGATCAAGGAAGCGAGTGACATGTTGAAGGATCCTACAGCTGCGGGTTTTCAGGACAAGATGAACACTCAGCTGGCTACCCTAAATTCTATAGCTAACTCCTCCATGCGCCTCCTTTCATATCGGCTGATGGAGCGAGCAGAGCCGCAGGGACAGGTGTGGCCTTACGGCATGCCTGGATGCGGCTATGCAATTTTATGGACCCTTTAAAACGCGTCTTTCACTAATTCCCCGCTTTGATGGATCATCTCTTTGGTCCTCAAGTGAAAGAAACCTTGACGAGGTGCGAGACGGATGGCAAAACTCTTTCTGCCGCCGGAGTCCGTTTTTCTACTCCTTCTAGGCCTTACCCCAAAGGCCAGAAAAGTGGGAAAATGTGGTTCCGCAAACAATCTCAAGGGACTTTGCCTGACGACAGGGTCGGTTCCCTCCAGAGGCAGAGGGGGAACAATAATGGTAGACGCCGCCTAGAGGCAGGGGTCCAGAACCAGGGCAATCGAGAAACCTTTTCCGATAAGCCCTTTCAGCATCCCTGAGGTGTTGCCCGACTGTCCACCTTCGGAGGCAGTCGGGGGAAGATTGTCACTGTACCCAGAAGCCTGGCAATCCCTAACTCAAGACAAGTGGGTACAGTCCATCATTTCAAGGCTATTCCATTCCGTTCTTCAGATTCCAAATCAATCAAAAAAATCCCTTCCAGATGTTCCACCCGCTCAAAGGGATCAACAAGCGTTGGAAATTTCAAAGTTGCTTGCAAAAAGAGCCATTCAGCCAGTGCCAGCAGACCAGCAAGGATCCGGAATCTACTCCAAATTCTTTTTGGTTCCAAAGAAAACAGGGGACTGGAGACCCATTTTGGATCTCAGTATCTTGAACAAGTCGGTCAAGAAAACAAGATTTCGGATGGTCACACTACAATCCATCCTACCCCTTTTGGGAAAGGAAAACTGGATGTGCTCTATAGACCTCCAGGATGCGTACTATCATATAAAAATGAACAGACGCCCAGGAGATTTCTCCGCTTCTGGCTGGGAACCAGTCACTTTCAATTCAGAGCCCTGCCCTTTGGTCTCACCACTGCCCCCGGTGTTTACCAAATGCATGGCAGTGGTAGCTTCTCACCTGAGACGTCTAGGATTCCAGGTGTTTCCATATTTGGACGACTGGCTCCTCACAGCTCCTACCAAGCCTCTTCTGTTAATGGCCAGAGACTACACCTTTCGCATTTGTCAAAAGTTAGGCATCTCAATAAATTGCGAAAAGTCTGTTTTGTCGCCTTGTCGTGCTATTACCTTCATAGGCGCAAATCTAGACACAGTCAATATGTCTGCGAGACTAACAGACCAAAGAATAGCAGACATACGCAAACTGGTCTCCCTTCTCTTCCACAGCAACAGAGTCAAAGCCAGATTAGTTCTGAAAGTACTGGGGATTATGGCGGCTGCTATCCCTCTACTTCTATTAGCCAGATTCCACATGAGAATCCTTCAATGGATGCTCTTCACACAATGGTCGTACCAGCAACTTCCGATGTCCCACACCATTATGATTACGCAAGCATGCAAGAATCATCTTCTTTGGTGGATTTCTTCCTCTCAGCTCTTCCTGGGAAGACCCTTTGTTCCTTCCCTTCCGGTTGCTACTCTGACAACGGACGCCTCCCTGATCGGGTGGGGGGGGCATTATCAGGGCAGAACAGTCCAGGGCATATGGCAACCAGACGAATGCCACTTGCATATAAATGTTCTAGAGATGAGAGCAGTGCTTTTAGCGTTGCAAGCCCTTCAAGACTCTCTTCCCTTGGGAACGATAGCAATCCAGATGGACAATATGTCTGTAATGTGGTATATCAACAAACAAGGCGGAACCAGGTCCTATCCCCTATGTCGAGAAGCACTCAGACTGTGGCAATGGGCGATTTCTTCTCAGCGGTTTCTGATAGCAACGCATATCCCCGGGAAGTCCAATCTAATCGCGGACAAATTGAGCAGAGCTATACTCATGCCTCACGAGTGGTCTCTGAAAGATTCTATTCTGGAGAAAATTTTTCTCAAGTGGGGTCAGCCTTGCTGCGACCTTTTTGCTACTCCCCAAAACAGCAAGTGCAGAGATTATTTCACCCTATTCCCGTTACCAGGCCAGCCCAGCAGAGACGCTCTAGTCCAGGTTTGGCCCCGGGGACTTCTGTATGCATTTCCTCCCTTCCCACTAATCTCTCAATTGATACAGAAAGCTATTGCTCAGAAGGCCTCATTGATCCTCATTGCTCCTTACTGGCCTCGACAGGTTTGGTTCCCCTTTCTACATCAATTTCTGTTGGAGCAACCTTGGCATCTGGACCTAGTTCCAGATCTTTTGATCCATCAATCGGGTCAGTTACATCGCTCCCTCCCCTCTCTGAACCTCACTGCTTGGTTCCTCCAATTCCAACCTTAGCCAGGCTTCCTCAAATATCTCACTCTGTTCGTGATATTTTGATAGCTTCCCATAAATCTTCCACTCGGAAGATTTATCTTAGTAAGTGGAAACGTTTTGCCTGTTGGGCTCAAGGAAGGGACATAGATCCTTTCACTGCTTCCATCCAAATAGTCCTTGATTTTCTAGCTGAACTCTTCCATGCAGGTTCATCTCCTTCTACTCTTAAAATTCAATTGGCAGCTATTTCTAACTTTCATGTGGGTATCTCAGATTCTGCCATCATGTCTCACAAGCTTTGCAAAGCTTTTTTGAAGGGAGTTTTTCTTCTCAGACCTCCTATAAGAAATCCTCCTCCTTCTTGGGACCTTAATTTAGTTCTCACATCTTTGATTCTTCCCCCTTTCGAACCTGCAGCTTCCTGTTCATTTAAATTGCTATCCTGGAAGACTCTCTTTCTGGTAGCCATTACTTCAGCTAGAAGGGTCTCAGAACTTCATGCACTCAGCAGTCGACCACCGTATCTACTGTTTCATAAAGACAGGGTGTCCTTACGAACCAATCCATCCTTTTTACCTAAAGTAGCCTCTGCGTCTAACCTAAATCAAAGCATTGACCTCCCTGTGTTTTTTCCTAACTTTTCTAACAGGTCTGAACAAAAATTGCATTGGCTAGATGTTCATCGTCAGTTAATGTATTACTTGGATAGAACCAAACAGATCAGGAAAACTGACCAGTTGTTTGTCTCTTATGCAGAAGGCAGAAAGGGACTTTCAGTTTCGAAGGTATCACTCTCCAGATGGCTAACATCTCTGTTTTCCTTTGCTTATGAAATTAGACACCAAAAGCTGCCTAACAAACCTAAGGCTCACTCCACCAGAGCTTTGGCTACTTCTATAGCCTTCCAAGACAGGCTGCCTATTGACACCATTTGTGCAGCGGCTACTTGGGCTACTCCTCACACTTTCATTTCTCATTATAAGTTGGATTTAGCTTCTAGACATAGAGCTAACTTTGGTTCTACTGTTCTCAAGAGTCTGTTCCGATAGGCCACCCGGGACAAGGTGCTAGGGACGCGGTCCCATCCCGCAAGAATGAAGTAGATTGACAACTTAACATATAGAAGTTATGTTCTTACCATAACGCTCCATGTTAGTTGTCTTCTTCGCCTTCTTTCTAAGGCCCCACCCTCCTTCCCCTAGCCTGGACAGACCTAGAGGAGTTTGATTGTGACCTCTCTTTCTACCACCTCTATTGTTTATAGGTATATGCTATTCTGTGCATATATTCCTTCATCAGGTTTTCAGGTCACTTTCTTCCCTTCCTTTTATAGAGGTGGGTTTTTCCTTTTTCCAGTGGTTCTGGAGTTATTTTTAGCTGGGCATAGCTTACAAACGAGATCTGAGGTAATACCGCCTAGCATTGTGGGATATAAGGGGAGCCTCGAGCCGGTGGAACCAACTCTCGAGCTTTTAGAGTGGCCGAGTCGGAGCCGAGGTCGGCTCCGAACCCATCCAGCAAGAAAGAAGGCGAGAAGAAGACAACTAACATGGAACGTTATGGTAAGAACATAACTTCTATTTATAATGCATCATTGATTTGTACAGTTTAGCCCTTGCTGTAGTAACACTCAGTTTGCAGCCATCTGTAAATGTAGTTTGCCATATGCCTGGTGTAGTAGTGTGCAGGTCAGAGGAGTAGATCCTGAATAGAAGGGATCTTGGTATATAACACTGAGGAATATCTGCGGTCACCAATTTGCTTTCTGAGGTGACAAATGCTGCTTTAACTGTCTGTGTTCTGTCAGCCTGCCATTTTGATATCCACCTTGCAACATAAGGGGCTATGTGTAATGTCTTCGTGTTTTTTTTTTCTTCATTTTATTTTACGTAGAATTTACAGAGCTTGATTAAAGCTAAAAAAATAGTTTTGCTTCAGCCTGTAATGCAACTAAAATTGTCTTTCTGTAGTTGTTAGTTACTTGTATTGCTAGCATCTTTAATTATCCTGGGAAGCTCCTTTACTCCTTCTACCATTGGAACTGTCTGTATATTTTTAGTGCACATTGCTCAAGTGTCTTCTTTCATGTCTTGATATTTTTTTGTTTTTATTTTATTCTGAGGAAGTCTGTATTACTAGGATGAAAGTTCTTAACTACTGAATAAAGAGAGACGATCATGGTCATGTTCCCAGTTTCGTGTATCTATTTATTCAGTAGTAGTGTGACGTCTGTTGGATCTGTTTGTTTTTTGTATGCAAGATACTATATTCAGTGGCTGTAGCAATTTTGATAATCAGAACTACTTCTGTCCTTTTCTGTTAGACTAAAATATATGGTTTTGATTCTGCTTCTTTGATATTGGTATTGGATGTTCTCAATTGGTCATTGCTTCATTTGTGGTTCATATTTCCAGTACCTCTAAACTACCTATATGTTGCAATGTCTACATAATCTCCATTGTAAGAACTTCACCACATTATGCATTCACTATACACTATAATTACCTGAACAGGATAGGATTTTGTAATGACACTGGAAGCAGACAGATCAAAGGAGAGCTCAAGGGGGTACCGTTTATGTGGCAAAAACAAGGGTGCTTGTTTTCCAAAGTTACGTACTATAATGCACTTTTTTGCATTTAACTTAAAGACACAGTGTATTGTTGCCTGCAACAAGATGAACAACTTTTTATAATTTGACACAACAAAACTTACATTATGTGATGTCAAATTTCACCTTATCCTCACGAATGAGTTCCTATCTGACCCTCGGATCCAACTCAACTATTACCAAAGTTCATGGGCACCTCCCCTTTACCCAGAGTGCACCTCAAGCATTACCTCAGATCTTGTTTGCTGCTTCGCGAAAAATGTTGGTCACTTTTTGCTCTTGGGATTAGATAAGTGTTTTTTTGCTATTTTTTCCTTATAACTTTCTGTATTGATAGTTCTTCTCTCTAAGGTTAAAATTTGCTGCCGTTCTCTCTTCTGAATACCTGTAGTCTCTTTTCTCTACCATTTTAGGTAATCTTCCCTACCATTGTTGATAGGCCCCTTCCCTCCCCTTTTCAGTGGTCACTAAATCTTTTACTACCATTGTTGGTAGTTGTCTTATCCTGTCCTTTTTTCTTGTGTATATTAAAAAAAAATAATAATAATCTTTCCTAGTTTTCTCTGCTATTGTGTGTGTGTGGTCTAAATTAGTCTGCTCTGTTATGGCCAACAAACCAGAGAAGCCTTTAGGCTGTAAAAAATGTGAAAAATGTGGCAACAAAATGCCTCTAAGTTATTCCTAGGTCTCCAGCCTTATCTTCTCTTTCTACCAGAAGCTTCTCAGTTGACGATACGGACAGGGTGGTTCAAAGGCTCTTGAATACTCTGGTGTTGGCCAAGCTTTTATCAGATCTGACTCCTTGATCTTCGGATCCAACCAAGTCTCTCACCCCGATTCATGGTCCTCCTCTGACTTCATTCCAAGCTTCGAAGTCGAGAGATTCAAACATCCAGATCCATCCTACATCTGATCAGGGTACGTCCACTTCAGATCAGGAGTTTCCCTTGAGTTCTTTCACTCTGTCAGAGTCAAAGGACTCTCGGAGCCATTTTGCACCAGTCGGGTACAGGGATCAGGTATCAACTCTGAGGGTTTCTGATCAGTCCCTGGTCCTAGGGGCTTCAGCTCAAATGAGTTTGTCTCCCGCTTCATTTTTGGACATTCTGTTTTCTGGAGCCGAGGGGGTGACAAGTGTGACTACTTTTTTGTCGAATCCAGAAGCCTGCTCAGTTTGGGAGCAGACTGCTTTTGGGGCTCAGAAGAGGGCTGTGGCTTCTCCAGCCTCTCAAGCAGGATCTTCTTCAGAATTTCAAACCCCCCCCCCCTTTTTGTAGCCGGAGTGTCTTCCTTGTGGGCCATCTCTTCCATGTGAACAGCGAGAACCTAATCCTCAGGATACCACAATTGGTATCCCCAGCTCTTCAAAAACTTCCCCGGAGTCTACCACCGAGGAGGTCCCTAGGAAGGGGACTTGCAAGTGGAAGTATTTAGACTCACCTGAAGAGTCAGTCACCTCTGATACTGACCTCGATGAAGGAGAGGGTTCCCAATGGTCACCTCCTGAAGATGACCAAGAAGCTATCCTCCAAAAAACGGAAGCCAATCTGGTGGTCCCTGCCATAAACAAACTATACAACAGAAGGAAGAAACTGTTGCAAAAGAGAGTAAAATCCCATGAGTGGAGGAACTCCCTGGTCAGCCTTGATAAGAAGCTGAGATCCCTTATAACATCCTCCAAAGCTAGTTACGAAAACAAAATCGCCACTGATTCTAAGGACAACCTCAAAGCATTCTATAGCTGTGTCAAGAATCTCAGTGGCAACACCCAGATCTGCTCTGAGTTACAGCACAACGGCATGAAAATTGCAGAACCAACTGATATAGCCAGCATCCTGGCAGATAGGTTCAGCGCTAACTTTACCACCCTCTCCCCCCCTAAAGGGCTCATGTCTATACAGGAAGAATGCAGAGCCGCTGTAATCACAGCTATGCAGGTAAAAAACTGCACTCTCTAAAGCCAAAAACACAGCACCCATGGGACCGGACAACATCTCAGGCTGCGTTTTACATGAACATCAGAATGAACTGGCTACCCACCTAAGCACCATGTTCAATCATAGCCTCACATCAGGCTTTGTGCCCACTAAATGCCGCACAGCAACAGTTATCCACTCCACAAAGGGGGAGCCACCACTGATGCGGGGAACTATCACCCTATTAGCCTGACGAGCCTGGTCTGCAAGGCCATGAAATGTATCATCATGGAACTCA